>NW_020954603.1:6200778-6225847 GCF_900497805.2 Vombatus ursinus | reverse complement strand
TGCAAAACCTTCATCTTTTTATCTTTGAAAGTCCTACTGATGCCCTTTAGAAAAAAAACAACAAACCCACAATATTCACAGCCAAGAAAGCACACCATGTACAATGCACTAAGGGCATCCTGCACAAAAATAGGAGAGACAGGTTTGATAATAGGATAGGCAGTCTGATAAGATGAAGTAAATTTCATTTTTTGTTCTGTCCAATACCTTCTGACTCTCAAAGTATTTATGCCATGTGGGCAGCAGGTTAATTAATGGTTTACAAACCTTTGGCCTTATTCATTTCTTAAAACTAAAGTGTCCTGTGTCTACCTTCACACTGTAGTCATGGCCTGTCAAGGTTCATGTGACTTAACTTGGAGGGCCTTGCCTGGTCGTCCTAAAATTCCTCTGCCTCTTCATCCTCTGCCACAAATGTTGAAGCTCAAGTCACGGTTCTCTTTGGTGTTTTTGCTTATGCTCCTTAAGAGCAATGTAAGGTGAGACAGCCAGGTGTCCCGTGATATATTTCTTAGTGCCTTAGAACATGTGATGAAACCAAATCTGCCAGTTTTCTTATTTGCCTCTCCAAGGAGAACTGGGGAGTCACCCTTTCATCAAACTGCAATTTCACTCTGTATTTGGATATTATTTCTATTGACAATATTGATCTAGACATACTTCAATTCCTCTAATAGTATTTCTGTAATACGCAGGTGTTTCTCAGATGGCCCTGTGATCTCACTGATGTAGGCAGCTCACTCTGACAATGGAGATAGCAACTGCCCAATTGTGGGACATTGATTCATGTCTTCTTATAAGTTCACCGTGGAGAGTACAACCAAGTGCTAGAGCTTTCTTCTAGTTTACTTGGCCTTGTGTGGATACTAATGGAGTGCATGGCGACACGTCTGCCAATTATCCCTTGATGTTGCCTCATGACCAATCCATCTTTTTCCAGTCTTAGGTTTCTCTAATATCGTTTATGCTGCTCTTCCTGCATAAGTATTTGTTGCTAATGTATTTTGGTCTTCTTAGATCTACCACCACTTCTCAGTTGCCCTTTGGGTGACTAATTCTTTGGAGACTGTGGTATTTCATGACCTACAAGATCACAGGATCATAGACTTGATGACGAAAGGGACCTTGAAGGTAATCAAGTCCATCCCCTCATTTTACAGATGAGGAAACCGAGGCCCGGAGATGTTAAATGACTTGCCAAGTTAGTATCTGAGGCAAGATTTGAACTTGAGTCTTCCTGACTCCAAGTCTTGTGCCCTACTAGCACACCTAGTTGCTACGTGGAAAGTCAGGAAGAATATTGTCCAAAAGTAGACCTTTGTGTCAGAAAGAAAATTGGGGTTATCAGAAGGCGTGAATAATTTACCCAAGGCAATCCAGCCTGCATATTTCCTCCTTTTCAGCTCTCTGGGCCAGCTATCTGACTATCCACACAGTGTCTGTCCTAGGTATGTGTCCTGATGAACCAGCTCTGTAACTTGTCCATCCAACTGCATGTTAGAGTCTGAACAATAGGCATTTTTCTTCCACTTGGTTTTTATCGTGTGGATAGATGCTTTTGAATGGTTCTGGATTGCTTTATTATTGTCTTATTATATAAGGCTATATGGTCTATATAGTGTTCTGGGGCCTGATGCAATCAATGCATTGTAACCCACAAGCAGAAGCATCTGGAGGACCTCACCACCTTTAGGGAATTCCTTCATTTACGTTTCTCTCTGGACGTCTTACTTGATGGTGGCAAACAGCTTTGGCCAACATATATCCCTGTGTGACCACAGGTGAGTTATCGAACCTCTCAGTGCCCCAGAAAATGCTGCAAGACTAAAAATAATGGATGAATTGCTGATCTGCATGACTGGAGGGAATTTTCATAATGGGAGTTCTATAAACTGATATAGTCATGGATCCAGACCAAGAAAAATGTACTCTTGCCACAGCTAGTCCCTCTCAGCTCTCATTGAAGAAAGTATTTGTAGTACAGTATATGGTTGTGAGGCTTCAGTGTAAGTCTATAACCCTTTTTGTCTCTTGTTCATTATTCCTTAACCATGCGTTCTAAAATAATAATAATTAGCATTTATTTAAGGCTTTATACTTTACAAGTGCTATCCATGTTATCCCATTTGTTATTCTTTCTCCATCGTCCTCATGCCTACTTTTTCATTGAAGATTATTAAATAACAGACTGATTTAATTTGGAGGATCTTATTAAGTTCTTAGTGAACTTTCTTTATCTTCTCATCCCCTCCAACAGCTGTTGACCCATAAGCTGTGAGACTATTTTTATTATGATCTTTGTGCAAAAACTTATCATGAGCATTGCCATTTGAAATGACCAAATGTCCCGTGAAATGATGTTTTTTGTTGCCTCTGAATTCATGATAAAACCATCTCCATAAACTCCACCAGCCAACTCCTTTGCTTCTCCAAGGAGAACCTGTGAGCCATTCAGCCCTTAGCACGGTGCCTGGCACATAGTAAGTGCCTAATAAATGTTTACTGATTGAGTGGTTGATTCAACTGGAAGTGATCAGCTATCCAACTTTGGATCTCCTGCCCTAGGGCTGAGCTGTTCTGATTGGTGAGAGACCATTATAAGCTAGCTGGCTCCAGACACACCCAATCATGCATCGGCCTCCTTTGCCTCCATTTTTCTGTAAGGTGTAAATTCTGTCCTCCTCCCCTCAACCTGTTGCTCTCTAAAAGTAGTTAAAACAACACTATTATGGCTTCTGGAAAGAGCGTCAGTAGACTGTCCAATGGCTACGCTCACTATGCCTATGACTTCCCAGACCAAAACTCTCCTGGCTACCAGACTATGTTGTCTCCTCCCTATCAATTTGTAAGCTTCCTGATGGCAAGGACTACATCTCTTTTGTGTTTGTATCCCAGTGCTTAGCATTGTTAAGTTAATGTTTGTGGGCAGTCTAAAAACTGGTTCCTTGTACTCTCTGCTCTCATTGCTGGAACTCTGCCACCATCACTGTAGAAGCAAAAGATGGGTGTCAGGGTCCCAGGGCACACATAGCCAAGGGCCATTATGTATATATAATTTTTATTTTTTAGTCGTGCCACTCTATGACCAAAGAATTCATCTCCAAGGGCTGGGGATGGGCCTACTGGTGATGAGCCTCCCTGGTCCTTGGAAAGCAGACTCAGTATGTTACTGGAACCATACTCAAAATTTTTGAAGCAAAGTAGAACCTACCAGATCTTGAACATTGCTGGCATAGCCTTCAAGAACTCAGGGATGGTGGCAGACTTTGCAGAGGTCATAAAGGATTGGGATGGAGATTGGACCTATGATTTCATTGCTGTAGGGAATTGCCAAGTGAGGAAACTTGCTCTATGTAGGCAGGTCAGCAGCTTCTCTGCAACTTAGAAAATTTCCTAGAGCACTAAGAGGTTAAGTGATTTATCCAAGTTCACATAGCCTGTAGAGGCAGGACTTGAACCCAGGGCTTCCTGGCTCTGTGGGCAGTTCTCTCCCTACCCACTCACTCCTCCATGCTGCCTGGAGGCTGTCCTTGGTCATAATTAATAATAATAATAATAATAATAACTCACATTTATGTAGCATTGTCAAGTTCACAAAAACACTTCTTCAAAATAACCCTGTGAGGTGAGCAAAGCAAGAGTTATCTCTATTTTGCAGATGAGGAAACTGAGGCTAGGAGAGTGTTTGTCATGATATACAGTTGGCGTCTGGTGCTGTTTGCTGTGCTGCCTCTCGATGGACAAAGATCCTGTGTTTAAAGGACCCACAGGTTATGTTAATGATTATTGATTATTTTTAGCACCCTCTGTTCTTTTTCTTTCATTTCTGAAAATGGAAAAGTACATTTTCTTGATGCCTTTTGCCTTTAAATCACAGTTATTTCTGGAAACTTTCCCCACTCCCCTAACCCTCTTGTAATGAAAGAAAACAATGATGTCCTTTTAAAACTTTTTTTGGGGGACATCTGTGTTTTTTTTTTCCATCAGTGATTTCTTATTATACACCCCACTCCCAATTACCCATCGTCCTTCATAGCAGAGAAACAACAGTCAAGGAAAATCAGTCAATACAGCAAGAGAGCAACAGTGTCTGTGCCTGCTACATTGAGCATCCATTGTCATCTGACTCCTGGGTCAATATTGATCACTGCAATTATTCTGAACATAGGTGCCTTTCTGTGGTGTTTTAGTTTACGGTATGTTAGCTATTGTAGTGACTGTGGGCAAGTCACATCAGTCTCCCTGGGCCTCAGTGCTAAAATATCTCCTCATTTATAAAATAGGAAGTCATACTTTTTATCTTCTGTGCTTGGAAAGCACTTTGTAGCCATCAAATTCAAGAAAGCTAAGCTAACTCGACAGAGCATTATAATAACTGTGGAGAAATGAAATGTTTTCCACATCCTGTTATGTGGTTGTTGTCCTTTGTGCTCAAAGAGGACCAAAATGACATCACTTCATTGGGGTCAAGGTACAGTGTGTCCAACTGTGGTTGATCTCACCAATATGAGCTTGGAATGCTCTACCAGAGGTCAGGCACTAAGAGTCCACGTGAACGTTTGGAGTGGAGCTGGCTGTAAACTGGCACATCTCACATTTCTTTCGAGCTACTTGAATTCTGCTTTGCTCATAGAACACAGCACCTTCTTTGAGGTGGGCATGCCATGCTTGGTGGTCCTTTGCCAGCGTCTCCCATGTCTCACAATCGATTCCAAAGTCCTTCACAGTGACCTTGAGAGTGTCCTTGAATCACTCTCTTCTTACCTTCCTGTGAGCACTTGCCTTGTGTGAGTTCTCCATAAAAATAGTCTTTTAGGCAAATATATGGTAAGCATTTGGGCAATGTGGCCAACCTTTTGGAGTTGTGCTCTCTGTAATAGGATTTAAATGTTTGGCAGTTCAGCTCTAGAACGGGCCTCGGTGTCTGGTACCTCATCTTTCCAGGTGATCTTCAGAATCTTCCTAAGACAATTCAAATGGAAGCGATTCAGTTCCTGGTGTGATGCTGGTGTACTGTCCAGGTTTCACAGATATACAACAAGGCCCAAATTAGCACAAGCTGCAGAGAATCGATCCATATGTTGTATCCCAGCTTCAGAGGCTGCGTTGAGTGCACAATCATCTGCAGACAAAAAGCCACACATCATCTCTCCCTCCACTTTAGTCTTGGCTTGTAGCCTCCAGGTCTTCATAAAATTTTTCTTTGACCTCTTCAGGATTTGTTGTGGTGGGAGCACACGTACCGATGATTGTGACATAGTGCTTTTCTGCAAATGGCAATTGCATTGCCGTGAACCTGTCATTCACTACTTTTGGGAGGCATACAAGTTTGTTGACTAGATTACATTTGATTGTAGAAACTACACCAGTTTCATGGTGCTCCCCTTCACTGGGGCCACTCCAACTTTGGTAAGCTGGCCTTTTGCCAGCCTTGTTCCACTCAGGGCTGCTATGTGGATGCGATACCTGCTGAGTTGTTTTGCAAAAAGAGCTATTTGTCTTTCAGGTCTATTGGATTTCTTGTGGTCCATAAGCATGTGCACATTCAGGTACCGATGGTGAGTGGAATCATCTTTGCAAAAGTTTTTATACATTTTTTGTGTTTTGACTGCTAGGTAGGATCCCCACCTGTTTTAATAAGCAGACGAGGTTAGGTTAGGTTAGGTGAAACAGTTGTTCGGGCACCTTTTCTAGTCCTTTCCTCACTCTAGGAGGTGAGTAGTGAAGTCTTTCAAAAAGACCGCTGAGACACCCAGAGGGCTGCCCAATCCCACTGCTGCTTCAGTCCAGTGAGAAGATGAACCTATAGCCTGAACCACCTGTGTGCAGGGTTGTGACTACAATTCCCAGTGTATCTTTACCTGCTGCTTTTTCACTTGCCTGTAGCCATGAGACTTTGAGGTAGGTAAAAATGCCAAAATGTTATGGGTGATGTCTTTTGACGTGCACATAAATTAGATTTAAGTAAGGCAGAGTTACATGAAATCATCTGCCTCACTCTCTCTTCCAGAGTCATCAAAGTCCAGTGGCAAGACAAAAGTCAAGTTGACTACTGATGGCTCTGGGTGTAGTGGACGACCTTGGTTTCTTCAGTGTCTGACCAAGCTCTAAGCACTCCATAGCACCTGCTTCTGCTGCCTTCATGGCTTGTTGGAACAAATTATTTACATCTACCTATTCTGCCAGGGAAGTCTTCACATGCTTGGGGTAGATACCCTGCTAACTCACCAATGGGTTTGAGAGCCCTTGGTTACCCTCAAACCTGATTTAGCCAGTCTGTGGCCACCGCACATGTTACAACTTCGTGGAGCTACAGATGGCAGGTGGACACCAAAGATAGCCCCTGAGAAGAGCTTGGCAGCCCTCACACCAGAAATACTAGTCTTCCCTGAACACCTGCACACTTCATCCGTTTATATATGTACGTGTTGTCTTACATGTTGTCTCCCTCAACACCATGTAAACTCCTGGAGGGCAGGGACCTGTTTCATTTTTGTCTTTGTACCCCCAGCACTCAGTGTAAGGTTAAGCATACAGTAGACACTTAAAAGAATGCTTATCAGTTAATTAAGGACTTTGGTGTTCCTGGTACTTCATTTAAAATAGCCTGATACTTTTGCCCTGACCTTTAAACTCTGAAAATGAGATTGTGGTCCCCTGCTCCAAAATATTTGATTTCCCCCTACTGCCTATTGAATAAAGTCTAGGCTCCTAAGCTAGATACTATTATCCACATTTTACAGATGAGGAACCATTTTACTGATGACGATTTCATAGCATCCTCAAGGCTCTTGTGATCATCTGCCTTGAATGGGAGTTATCTGTGTATTCCTTATTCAGTGACTCTCAGGTCCTTTACTCTACTGCCTTGAACAAGGTAGGAATTCTCCAGAATGCGTGGAATGAATGCCCAACCACAGTGCTAGTTTCTTTCTAGTTCAATAAGGGTTCAACTCACATGCAGAGTGTCTCCAAGTGAATGATACTTCTGGGAGAAGTGTGATAGGAAGGGAAAGGAAGGAAAAAAGGAGGGAAGCATCTTGGAGGCATCATGGAATGTGCATGGACAGCCTGTAACTAGTACCTATTGGCAAACCACATGGTTGGGCAGAGCCTTTCTTCATCGGTTGGGTAGCTGGAAATGTTGACATCTCTCCAAAGGTGGATTGTGACCAGCTTTTTACCTCCTCATCTACAGCTGCACTGTCACATTGGCATCAGGTGAGAGCCATGTTATACACTGTGTGAGAAGGGGAAAGGGGCCTTTCTCCTGCCCCTGAGGTCACATGAGGCCCCTTCAGCCTTTTCATTTGTCTTTTCCATTCTAGGTGAAGGGAGTAGAGTCTCCAGTCTGGGTTGGGAGCAGTCACAGGAATCCAGGAGTTAGAATCCAGGTTAGGTTTGGCAGGCAGTATAGCATTGGTACCCCAAGGAGTAAGGGGTGACTGGGAGTGACCTTCAGGATCTCAGTCTAAAGGTTGTCAAAACATCTGGCAACAATATCACCTTTGGCTGTGAATTGGAGAAAATTATTAAGGGGCACCTAGGTGGTACAGTGGATAGAGCTCTGGCCTTGGAGTCAGGAGGACCTGAGTTCAAATCCAGTCTCAGACTCATGACACTTACTAGCTCTGTGTGACCCTGGGCAAGTCACTTAACCCCGATTGCCTCACCAAAAAGCAAAAAAAAAAAAAAAATCATGAAACTGTGCTGACTGGGTCCACTACAAATTTGTGTTATACAACTTCAAATGGGCCTTCACTAGGGCAAGGCAATCATTCCATTCCTTCTTAATTAACTCACCATCCTATTCACCTCAAACTTCTCATGGTTCCTCCCCATGCTATCAGCTGAGAATTATATTATACCCCCCAAACTGAGATAATTTGCTGAGCTCCCTCTTCTCCTCTTCTCCCCATCTCACATCATCTAGAAACCTTCTGCTGCTATTTCCTCCTTGAACCCTGTCTTACATAAAGAGGTGGTCCTTTGCCAATGCTAACTCCTTTGCTTCGAAGTAATCCCATCCCATCTTGTCTTCTCCAGCAGATTTCCCCCTCTATCATCATTCCTACTCTCTCGTTTATCTTTAATTACTCCTCGTCGTCGACTGGCTGATTAACTATTGTCTATAAACACGTCTATGTCTCCCCCATCTTCCAAAAAGCCTCAGTTGATCTGTCCCCATTCTAGTTATTGTCCTCCATCTCTTCTCCCTTCTGTTCTGGGACTCCTTGAAAAGTTGCCTACTATTATACATTAAGCCACTTCCTTTCCTTTCACTCTCTTCCCAACTCTCTGCAGTCTGACTTCCAGCCTCATCATTCATTCCGCTGAAATTCCTCTCTCCAAAGTTACCAATGACCTCTAGATTGCCAATATGATAGCCTCATCCTTCTTGACCTCTCTGAAGCCTTTGATGCTATCAATCATCCTCTTCTCCCAATACTCCTCTCTAGGTTTCCATGGCACTGTTCTATCTTGATTCTTCTTCCACCTGTCTGAATGATTCTTGGCTGGATTTTCATCCAGGTCACATCCCCTAACTATGGGTGTCCCACAAGGCTCTTCCTGTGGCCTCTTCCCTTCTCCCTCTATACTATTTCACTTGATGATCTCATCAGCTCCATGGTTTCCGTTTTCATTTCCATATTGATAATTCTCAGAACTGCTTAACCAACCTTAACCTCTCTCCTAACCCGCAGACTTGCGTCTCCAACTGATTTTTGGGCATCTCAAAATGGATGTCCCATAGACATCTTTAACTCAACATGTCCCAAATTGAACTTATCTTTTCCCCCAAACGCTCTTCACTTTTAAGATTCTCTATTATTTTTGAGGCCACTGCCATTCTTCCAGTCACCTTAGGACACCTAAGTGTCCTCCTTGACTCCCATTCTCACCTCCATATCCAATCTGTTGCCAAGTACTGTTGATTTTGTCTTCATACCATTTTTCATATATGTCCCCTTCTCTCCTCTAGTGCTGCAAACACGCTGATGCAGGTCCTTATCATCTTATACCCAGACTGTGGCAATCACCTGCCGTTGGGTCTACCTGCTACACATCTCTGCCCACTCCAGTTCACTTTCCACTCAGCTGTCAAATTAATCTTCCTAGACCACAAATCTGACCGTGTCACCAACCTTATTCAATAAACTCTGGTGACTCCCTGTCACTTCCAGGATCGAATTCTCTGTATATCATTTAAAACTTCACAACCCCAGCTCCCTCTTACCTTTCCAGATTTCTTATGCCTTACACTGGCCTTCTCCATATTCCTCACACAAGGCACTCCATCTCTAGACTCCATATGTTTTAATTGGCTAACCCTGAACCAGTAACTTGACTCCAATTGTCTCAAAAAACACAAAAGCAAAACAAAATAAAAGAGTATACCCTAGAGATGCTGGGGAAAATGCTTTTACATTTGTTTTTGCTATAACTTTGAAGCACATATTGCTTTTAATCAGTGTTAAGTGGTTAAATGGACCTGGGTTTGCTAGTCAGTGGTCCACGACAAATGGGGGAACACAGTCAGTGGAAGCTCAAGCCAATAGCATTAGAGAAGGGGTGACCCCACAACACCTCAGAGTACCCTAGAACCCTGAGGAGAGATGTAGCCCTCCTGGCCCTTAGAAAGAGGCACTAAAACACGCACCATTACATTAGAATGGCTGGTAACGGGGAGATTGGATTGAGATGAGAGACACCTGGTTAAACATCCTGGTGCCGGTTAAAGAATTTCCCTAATATTTTCTCCCAGCTGCTGACATGAGGATCGAGTCCCGGGAAAGTTGCTTGTTGATTTTAGACAAACAGCCGACCATGAAAACGGGCCTTGTGGCAGCCTGCAGCGGCAAGTGGTCTGGGCCCCAGCAGGGCTCCTGGGCTGTCCCAAGCTCAAGGCAGAAAGCCAAAGGCTAACCTGATGCTGCCCACAAGGGAGGGGTCGGGGTAAGCTGCTGGGTGAAGAGTTCCTCCAGAAACTGGAAACCTTGCTGAGTTCAATCAGGTCCCATAATAGCATCTGGCACTTAGATGCCTCAGATCAGTTTCCATGGGGGCTGCGAGTCCCCAAGAGCAGTCCTGGGATTTGACTTTGAGGCTGCCCTCGGAAGGGTGATGTTGGTCACAGATGGTCCCTTGCATCAGGGCTGGCAAAGCCCTTTACTAATAATACTTCACTTTGGGGCTTCACAATAACCCTACACGAATTATTATCCCTATTTTATAGATGAAGAAACTGAGGCTCTAAGGTGTTAAGTGATTTGCCCATAGCTCCCGTCAGAGGCGGGATTTGAAAAGAGTCAGTGTAGTATACCAGGTTTGGAGTCAGGGAGACCTGAGTTCAAATCCCACCTTAGACACTTGCGAGCTGTGTGACCCTGGGTGAGTCACCCTCCCTGTGCCTCAGTTTCCTTTTCTATAAAATTAGGGGATAGGACTCAATGGCCCCTAATGTGCCTTCGACCAGAGAAGGCAACGGCAAACCACACCCACATCTTTGCCAAGAAAATCCCTGGGCAGTATCGGTGTGATATGGTCCGGGACAGAGAAACAACAACATCCGTTCTAATTCTAAATATATTATCCTACGGTCTTAAAATCTTATATCCTGCTCCGGACTTCAAGCCTAACGTTCTTCACACTATTCTTTCCTACCTGGTTAACCTTGGCAGACACTTAAACTGACCGGACCTCATTTCCTCGTTTGTAAAGCAGGAGGTTGAACCAGCTGGCCTGAGGCCCCTCCCACCTCCCGATCTTTTCTCCTGTGATCCTAGGTGATAGTAAATTCCGGTAAACCGAGGACTGGGAGCAGGGTAGGAGAGGAGGAAGGGGATCTCATAGGCCCAGAGGTGCCCAAAAGAGATCCAAGATCCCAGATTGTGCCAACCTCTAAAACTGAATTTATAAAACGTTAAAACTTCAGGGTGTCTGAGAAATCACCTCGTTTGATCAACGTGTTTTACGGGCAAGGAAACTAAAGAGGAAGGGAAGAAACATTTATGTAGGTCCTACTATGTGCCGGGCACTCTGCTAAGCACTTTATAAATATCATCTCCTTTGATCCACACCACTCTCTGAAGTCGCTGCTGTTATTAAACTCAGTTTACAGCTGATAAAGCTGAGGCAAACAGAATTTCAGTGACTTGCCCGGGGTCCTGCAACTGGTAACGCGATGCTGTGTTTGACTCAGGTCTTCCTGACTCTAGGTCTAGACCTCTCTCTGCTGAACCATCTAGTGGCTTGAAGTTTTTTGTTTTTTGGGGGTGGGGGAGGAGTGGGCTGCCCAAGGTCACAATGAGTTAGTGACTAAATAGGTATCAGAGCCTGGTCCCCTAGCCTGCCACCCCGCGGTGTGTTGCATCCTCTCCCTGAGAACCATGCCAGGACACGGCGTCCTCTCACTCTTCCTAATAATAGCTGCTCTTTGGATCAGATGGAGAGATGGAAGGAGATCTGTCACATTGCTCATATTCCTTGAGAGCCACCACACACATGGATTTCCTTGATGGCTGGGCTAACTTGGTCCAGCAAATGTGGTCTTCCAGGCTCTCCCCCAGTAAGGCACTCTCCCCCTCCCTATGCACACATTCAGATGAGGTACAAGCCCTGCCTGGGCTGAGTCGTATTGGGTAAATCGTGCAGAGTTTTTGATGATCCCAAGCTGATCCTTGGAAGCAAAAACTCATTCTTAAAAACATGAATATTCTTCCAGTGATGCTTCGTGATGGCTGTGACTCATGCAAGACCGGTATCTCCACAGAATCAAAACGGTGGGCTGCTCAGAGGGCAGTGGAGAGATCCGAAGCATGTGAAATCGAGTGTGGCATATTACCGGTGATGACTTGCTTGTCCGGCGCGGCAAAAAAGTTCTCATCCATGACCGGATGACCAGAGAGGGAGGCAGGCTAGTTATTTAGGGCGAGCGGGACCTTATAGCCGGGCAGCCCCAGTGTTGTACTGGCAGGCACGCCTCTGATCCCGGGCCCTTCACATCTGACTCTGCCAAGCCTTCAGCTGCCCTGGGCACACTGAGAGGGTCAGCGCCTCAACCCCCAACAAGATGGATTTCAGGCAGTAACCAGTAGATGGAGGCAAGTGGAATCACGCACATGGACTCCGCCATTGTCTACTCCCCCGCCAGCCCCAGGGAGGGTGATGGAGGTGAATGAGTCATAAAATCCCAGCATCTCGGTGTTGGATGACACCCCAGTTTGTCCAGTGCAACCACCAGTTCCTGACAAGTTGTCATTCAATCTACTTCTGTGGGGAACTGATTGGGGGACTGTGGAGAAATGAGGGGAACACATTGACAATCCTTTTCCTCATCTTTTCTGTTTCCTCATTTTTAAATGGAGGCAATAATATTTCACTCCCAAGCTCACAAGGCACTCAGCAAACCTTAGATCCTCGTGTAAATGGGAGTCATTGTTATCTTCCAAGGTGACCCATTTTTTTTTTCTAAAACCACACTAAGTTTGGGGAAGCCTTTTCTGACATCCAGCTGAAAGCTGCCCATCCTCAGCCTCTACCCATTGCTCCTAGCTTTGTCCCAAGGGGACCAAGCAGAGGAAGTCGAATTGACTTCCTAGAGTTTGACATTCAGGGCTATGGCTGCTGGAGCTGTGGCTGGAATAGTGGAGTGTTGGAGGTGACATCAAGAGGGAATAAACAGGAGTCTGGACAGTGACTTAATGAACTTCTTTCTATTTTTGTTCTTCAGCTCATCAGCCAAGACTGTCAGGTCTCCAGAATGAGGGAGCAATAGTTTGGAAAGGGCTAAAAGGATACTCTGGGAGGAAGGCCAGGGAGCTAAGGCTGGGAGGGAAGATGCTCCTCTCCCTGAACCTGGTGACAGTGATGTGGGGGGACCAAGGATGTCAGGAAAGGCTAAGCAGAGGAGAACTGTAGGTACATTAGAGCTGAGAGGAACCTTGGAGGGCATGTCTTTTCTTTGTCTTCTGGTGTCATAGTTCCAGCTGCTCCAAGCAATGGTCTTATTCCATCTTTGATTTTCCTTTTGCTCTCAACACGACAGCCACCCACCCCCCATTTCTTATCTCTGAAATTCCATGTTTTTTTAAAGTAAATTTGTATTGCCGTCTTCTGTTTCTTATATCATCATGGTTAATCCAGTGTCTCCCTCTACCCCATCCCCCTACAACCATCCTATAGAACAAGTTCTTACTAGTCAAATTTCTTACTGAAGAAGAGGTTTTGAAGGCCATTAGGCTCCTTTTGTGTGGCAAAGCGCCTGGTGCTGATTCCATTCCAGCAGAGATCCACAAGGCAGGGGGTCCACCACTCATGCAAAGGCTGACTGAAATCATCCAGCTTCGAAGACAAGAAGAGGTTATCCCCCAGGAGATCAAGGATGCCTCCATTGTCCATCTCTGTAAAGGAAAAAGAAATAGGTTGTCTTATGACAATCTAGAGGGGGTAGTCGTAGTGGAAGGGAGGGGTCTCTCTCTTGGTCAGTGATGACAAGATCCTTGCCAGAATTCTCCTTGATAGGCTGATCCTTCATCTGGAAGATTGTCCACAACCATGCACACATTCCATGTACCAATGGCGAATGGAATCATCTTCACTAAAGTTTTTGTACATATTTTCATGTTTTGACTGCAGGGTGGGATCCCAGCAGGCCAGGGCTGGCTGAAGCAGACAATTTTTAGGGCACCTTTTTTAACCCCTTCCTCATGCTAGGAGGGGAGCAGTGCAGTCAGACACCCAGGAGGTTGCCAAATCCTACCACTCCTTTGATTCAGTGAGAAGATGACCCTATGGCCTGAGCCACCTGTGTGCAGAGTTGTGACTACAGCAACCAGTGTATCTGCACCTGCTGCTTCATCACTAGCTCATTGCCACAAGACTTTGAGGTCGATAAAATAATAACATAGCAAAACAATAAATAGTAAAATAAAATGATAAAATTGTAAAATTATTAAATAGTAAAATAATCAAGTAGTAAAATGTATGGATGATACCTTCTGACTCCTGAATAAATTGGATTTCAGTGAGGCAGAGTTGTGCAAAGTCATCAGCCTCACTCTCTCTTCCAGAGTCACCAAAGTCCAGTGGCAAGACAAAAGTCAAAACAACTGGCAATGGCGGAGATGTAGTGGATGACCTTGGCATCTTCAATGTCTGACCAAGATCTAAGCTCTTCAAGATCTAAGCACCTGCTTCCAATGCCATCATGGTCTGTTGAAATAAAATGTTCACATCTGTCTATTCCACTGAGGAAATCTTCACATGCTTGAAGTAGATACTCCCCTAATTCACCAATGGATTTGAAGCCCCTTGGTTTCCCTCAACCTGGTTTAGCCTATCTGCCAAGATGAAGATGATTTTTTACCAGGGTATGGCCACTGCACATGCTGCAACTCCTTGGAGCCACAGATGAGAGCTGGGTGGCGGGTGGACACCAAAGGTGAACACCAAAGCCTTGAAAAGGGCTCACAGCTCTCATACCAGAAGTGCTAGTTCTCCCTGAACACCCCATATACCCCAAGTAAGGTGTAAGAAGACTGCAAAGGTGAGGGGAGGAGTAGGTTATGAAGGGCTTTGAATGCCAACCAGAGGGTTTTGTATTTGATCCTGGGTATAATAGGGAGCCACTGGAGTTTATTAAGTGGGGGTATGTGTGATGTGGTTGGACCTGCAATTTAGGAAAATCTTTCTGGGGGCTGAATGGATAATGAACTGGAGTGGGGGGAGACTTGAGGCAGGCAGACACCCCCACTCCCACCCCCACCCCCACCCCCACCCTCCCACCTGCAGCAAGTTATTGCAGTAGCCCAGGTATGAGGTGATGAAAGACTACACCAGGGTGGTGGTAGTATCAGAGGAGAGAAGGAGGAATATTTGAAAGATATTGCAAATGTGAAATCAGCCAGTCTTGGCAGCAGCTTGGATATGGGGTGTGAGAGATAGTGAGGAATCCAGGGTGACTCTTAGGTTGTGAGTCTGGGGGCCTGTCCTGGTGGTGCCCTCTAAAGTAACAGGGAATTTAGGAGCGGGGGTGGGGGTGGGGGGAGTATTTACAGAGAAAGATGAGTTCAATTTTAGACTTGTTGAGTTTTAAGATGTCTAGTAGACATCAACTTTGAGATGTCTGAAATTTCTCTGGGCTGTCCTCCATGCCTGGAATGCTCCCCTTCCTCATTTCAATCTACTACTTTCCCTGGCTTACTTTAAGTCCCAAGTAAAATTCCCTCTCTAGGAAGCCTTGTCTGTCATTATTGTTGTTCAGTCTTTCAGTTGTGTCCGACTCTTTGTGACCCCATGGACCATAGCATTCCAAGCTCTTCTATCCTCCACTGTCTCCTGAAGTCTGTCCAAGCTCCTGTTTGTTGCTTTCATGACACTATCTATTCATCTCATCCTCTGCTCTCCCTTTCTCCCTTTGCCTTCAATCTTTCCCAACATCAGAGTCTTTTCCAATGAGTCCT
Organism: Vombatus ursinus; assembly: GCF_900497805.2. Taxonomy (NCBI): domain Eukaryota; kingdom Metazoa; phylum Chordata; class Mammalia; order Diprotodontia; family Vombatidae; genus Vombatus; species Vombatus ursinus. Next base: position 6,210,383 of record NW_020954603.1, on the reverse strand, counting down.
GTCTTCTCATTATGTGACTAAAGCATTTAAGCTTCAGCTTTAGTGTTTGGCCTTCCAGTGAATAGCTTTAATTATTTTCTTTAAGTACTGGCTGATTCGATCTCCTTGCTGTCCAAGGGACTTCTCCAGCAGCACAATTGGACAGCGTTGCTTCTGTGGTACTCAGCTTTCCTTATAGTCCAACCTTGCTACTGGAAAAACCATAGTTTTGACTATACAGACCTTTGTTGGCAAGGTGATGCCTCTGCTTTTTAGTCTACTGTCCAGATTTGTCACGGCTTTCCTTCCAAGGAGCAAGAGTCTTTTAACTTCATGGCTGCAGTTGCTGTCTACAGTGATCTTTGAGCCCAAGAATATAAAATCTGACACTGCTTCCATTTCTTCTCCCTCTATTTGCCAGAAAGTGATGGGACCAGTTGCCAAGCTCTTAGGTTTTTTTGATGTTAAGCTTCAAGTCAGTTTTTACACTCTCCTCTTTCACCCTCATCAAGAAGCTTCTTAATTCCCCTTCACTTTTTGCCATCAAAGTGGTATCATCTGCATATCTGAGACTGTTGATATTTCTCCAAGCAACTTTAATTCCAGCTTTTGATTCATCCAGCCTGGCATCTCACATGACATATTTTGCCCATAAGTTAAATAAATAAGGTGACAATATATAGCCTTGTCTTACCCCTTTTCTAGTTTTAAACCAGTCATTTGTTCCATGTTCAGTTCTAATTGTTGCTTCTTGGTCTGAATATAGGTTCCTAAAAAGACAAGTAAGATGATGTGGTACTCCCATCTCTTTGAGGACCTGCCATGTTTTGTTGTGATCCACACAGTCAAAGGTTTTAGTGTAGTTAATGAAGCAGAAGTAGATGTTTTTTCTGGAACTCCCTTGCTTTTTCCACAATCCAGCAAATGTTGGCAATTTGGTCTCTAGTTCCTTTGCCTCTTTGAAAACCAACCTGCTCTCCTGGTAATTCTCGATTCACATATTGCTGAAGCCCAGTTTGCAAAATCTTAAGCATAACCTTGCTGGAGTGTGAAATGAGCACAATTGTTTGGCAATTTGAACATTCCTTGGCATTTCCTTTCTTTAGGATTGGGATGTAAACTGATTTTTTCCCCCCAATCTAGTGGCCACTGTTGAGTTTTCCAAGTTTGCTGGCATATTGAGTGCAACACTTTAACAGCATCATCTTATAGTGTTTTAAATAGCTCAGCTGGAATTCTGTCACCTCCACTAGCCTCATTATTAGCAGTGCTTCCTAAGGCCCACTTGACTTCATTCTCCAGGATGTCTGGCTCTAGATCAGCAATCACACCATCGTGTTTATCAGTGATGTTAAGATCTTTATTGTATAGTTTTTTTGTGTTCTTTCTTGCCATCTTTTCTTAATCTCTTCTACTTCTGTTAGGTCTCCACCATTTTTGTCTTTTACCATACCCATTTTTTCATGAAACTTTCCCTTGATATTTCTAAATTTCTTGAAGAAATCTCTTGTCTTTTCCTTTTTATTGTTTTCTTTTATTTCTTTGCATTGCTCATTTAAGAAAACCTTCTCTCCTTGCTGTTCTCTGCAATTCTGTATTCAGCTTGGTACATCTTTCCCTTTCTCCTTTCCCTTTCCTTCTTTCCTCAGCTATTTGTAAAGCCTCATAAGACAGCCATTTTGTTTTCCTGCTCTTCTTTTTCTTTGGGATGTTTTTGTTGCTGCCTTCTGTACAATATTGCAACTTTGTCCGTAGTTCTTTAGGCACTCTATCTACCAGATCTAATCCCTTAAATCTATTCATCACCTTCACTTCATATTCATAAGGGATGTTACTTAGGTCATACCTAGATGGTTCCCCCTCCTTTCTTCAATTTAAATCTGAATTTTGAAATAAGAAGCTAATGATCTGAGCCACAGTCAATTCCAGGTCTTGTTTTAATAGATTGTATAAAGCTTCTACACCTTTGGCTGCAAACTATATAATTATTCTGATTTCCATATTGACCATCTGGTGATGTCCGTGTGTAGAGTTGCCTTTTGGGTTGTTGAAAAAAGGATGTTTGCTATGACCAGTAAGTTATCTTGACAAAACTCTATTAGTGTCTACCCTGCTTCATTTGGTACTCCAAAATTGCCCATTATTCCAATTATCTTTTGATTTCCTTCTTTAGCATTCTAATCCCCTATGATGAAGCCTTTCCTAATCCCTCTTAATTCTGGTGCCTTCTCTCTCTTAATTATTTCCTATTTATCCTATATATAGCTTGTTTGTACATAGTTGGAGATGCAAGCAGAGAAGTTGGGACAGGAGATTGGTAGATTTGAGAATTATCAGCATGGGGATGGTAATTTAATTCATGAGAGTTGATGAGATCACTAAGTGAAATACTATAGAGGCAGAAGAGAAGAGGGCCCAGGACAGAACCCTGCGGGACACCTACGGTTAGAGAGTATGATCAGGAGAAGGACCCAGCAAAGGGGACAGAGAAGGAGAAATCAGAGAGGTGGGAGGAGAACCAGGAGAGACAGAGGTATCCCAAAAACCTAAAGAAAAGAGAGTATATAATTAACAGAGTAAATGTCTGCAGAGAGGTCAAGGACAATGAGAATTGAGAAAAGACCATTAGATTTGGCAATTAAGAGATCATTGGTGCATTTGAAGAGAGCAGTTTGGGGGGGAGGGATGAGGTCAGAACCTAGATTATAAGAGGTTAAGAAGAGAATGAGAAGAGAGAGTAGAGGCAGCCTTTTCAAGGACTTTAGCAATGAAGGGCAGAACAGATATAGGACAACAGCTCACAGGGATGGATCAAGGGAGGGTTTTTTCAGGATGGAGGAAAATGGGCATGTTTGTAGGTAGAAACAAATGAGCTAGTAGAGGGAGAGCTTGAAAATAAGTGATAGAAGGACAGCTAGGTGGTGCAGTGGATAGAGCACCGGCCCTGAAGTCAGGAGGACCTGAGTTCAAACCTGGCCTCAGACCAAACACTTGACATTTACTAGCTGTGTGACCCTGGACAAGTCACTTAACCCCAATTGCCTCACAAAAACAAACAAACAAACAAACAAACAAAAAGAAAATAAGTGATAGAGTGGGGATGACAGAGGGAGCACTCTGCTGGAGGAGACAGGATGGAATGGGATTTCTTGTACAAGTAGAGGGCTCTGCCTTGGTAAGGGGGCAGGCCGCTTCTTCATGTGAGACAGGGGTGAAGGAGGAGATATTGGCAGAAAGCATTATAAGAAGACGAATATTTCCTCTTCAAAAAGTTAAGGGGAGGGTTGATTGATCTTCTCAAGACACAGGATAATCAGGTTAAAAGTTTACAGAAGTTCCATAGGAATAAAGAGACCTCACTTTCCAAAGCAATCGTAAGGACTGATAATGGCCCTGAATTTGCTGAATGTAGCTTAAAGAGGTGTTTTTTCTCGACAAAGCTTATGAAACACCAAGAGAAGAATCATTCAAACAATGTTCCATAGGTGACATCCCCATGAATTCAACCAACAAAGAAATGTCGAATAAATGGCTGAGTCATACAGATTTGTTGAGGGACATGGGGGTGGGCAGTTAGGTAACAATTCTGGATCAGACAGTGCCACCAAAAATGATAGAAATGTTGTACTTAAGGAACCCAGACTTATTGATTGGTGCAGATTTACAGATTATACAATGAAGTGGTGAAAACTATGTACTTAGTGATAGCAGGCTGCACAAATTTAGCATTGATTGGAAAGGCACAGTTGAGTGGCTAGAATTACACATCAGAAGCTCTCTATCCTTGATAAACTAACAGATGACAAATCCCTGTACTACAAATCTACCCGCCCCCTGCCCCAAATATCTTTGAGAATTCAGTGAATAAAATGTCCTGGGACCAAAACATTACTATAAACAGAATTGTGGTTAGTAATTTCTTGGACATAGCACCAACATATACAAATTTAGGAACAGCATTTTAAGAGGTGTCACCATACTGAATATTCATAATATCTAAACCACATGAAATGAAAAAAAAATTTAAACATAGGGATCTAGCAGAAGAAATTAAAACCGCATGGGAATAGGATGAAATATATGCCACAGCTAGCATTCTGATTGCTATTAGAGTTGTTTTGAAGATGCTTTCAGCAAAATCTGTAAGAGATGACCTTATGTGAATGAATGAATGAAAAATTATTTATGTAAGTACTTACTTAAGCACTGTACTAAGTGTTGAGAATAAAAATACAAAGGCAAGTCATTCCTTGCCCTCAAGGAGCTTACATTCTAATGGGAGAGATAACACATATAGGGGAGTGGTGGCCAGGGAAGGGAGTTATGGTCTGGAAAGTCTCAGAGGTGGTGGGTTCTCGATTGACATTCCCTTTTCTAGAAACAATGTAGTATTGGTTTGATTTTAATTTCTATGGCAAGAGATGGCAAGTGGGGGTGAGATACAAGTATTGCAGCAGGGTAGAAAAACAGTGAGGATGAAGAAACGAAATGGTTCAGTTTGGGATTGGCTCGGGGCAGGTGGGGAGACTTTCAGCAATGAGAACAAGATGGCTGCAAGGTGAGTTCTGGTTGGAAGCTACAACAGCTTCTACTTGAGTAGTAGGATAGCAAATGCTGGGTAGAGAAGCAGCCCCTTCTATTCTCCTGGATAATATTCCACATAATATAAAATATAAATGAAAAATAGCAATATAAGGATAGGGATAGATCCAGTCAATCAATCAAGCATCCCACTCCACTTACATTAACTACCTTAATCAGGTGGTAATATGTCTATTTAATCCATTGATCAATTAACCTAAGGCATCAGACTATGTTTGAGCAACCCAGTTCATCAATTTGGAAGAAATGAAGACTGAGGGATAAAATGAAGTGATGCTGGACAGGAAGCATATTGGTATTGGTTAATAAGCCTCAGTCACTTCCTTTGACTCTTAGGTAAACTAGCAAGCCAGTTTGCAACCTGAGCATTTGAGTGTCTGTCAGCTTAGAGGAGAGAGCTGTGCCAGTCAAACCCCCATGAATGAATCACTTGGAGAGGGGAGGGAGAAGAGCCTTTGTATCCACTGCCTCCACTCCCCACCTTGACTGGAAGATAACTGCAATGGTAAACTTTGGAAGTTTGGAGGACTGGAACTTCTTGTTAAACTTCTTATCTTAGGACAGCAGCAGCTGGTGGTAGGGTTTGCATTAGGATCCAAGGACAAACTAGACACACTGAGGAAAGGCAAACTCAGGACCCTGCAAGGGTCCCAGAAGATCCTCTCAGGCATCCCCACCATGGCTAGGGAGAATTTCATGTGTACGAAGGGGAGAAAAAAAACTTCCCATAACCAGGAGCCCTGAATATCCTCTTTTGTTTTATATGATCTAAACTTGAACCCACTTGTATGGACATGTGGCAGAATAAACCTCCAGTTCTGGGGGATGTTTGTACTAAACATTCTTACTATAGCACTTTAGTAAATACTTGCTTCTAAAAACTAATTAAGTCTGACTGACTAATTGATATCAACTGATAATCATTGAGAGAAATATGCTGGTAGGGGCTTGTAATTGATATTACTAGAACCACCTCTGCCCAAGTCAAGGCAACAAGCCTTTATTAGCTACCTACTACGTGCCAGGCACTGTGCTAAGCAAAGGCTACAAAGAAAGGCAAAAAAAAAAGAGTCCCTACTTTTGAGAGCTCAGAGTCTAATGCAGAAGACAATGTGCCAACAATACAATTAATGATATAATATTGATACATAATATTCAATAATATTGATACATAATATTACATAATATCCTCAGGTCCACAGGGGATGGGTAACAGCTGCCTTCTGGGGACCCCTCTCTAAGTGTTGAGTATAGGTAGGGCAGTAATTCTGGAGAACCTGCTGCCCCAGAATATCGACTTGTCTTTGTTCCGTTTCTTTCTGAACCCCATAAAAAAAGTTGAAAAGACTAAGATGGTTGATAAGAAAGGGAACAAGGACTGACATTTATATAGGGCTTTATAATTTTCAAAGTGCTTTACATACACAAAGTATTCCTAACGTCTTAGTGTAGTTTTAAGATATTAAAGACTTTGGGGACACTTGGTATATTACCTCATTTGAACCTTGAAACAACCCAACAAGCTAGGTACTATAGTATTATTGTTCCCATTTTATAGATGAAGAGACTGAGACTCAGAAAGGTGAAGTGATTTATCCATGGTCACACAGCTAAAGCGTTAAATAAAGCTTTTACTACTTTGTAATGGGCAGTTAGGTGGCACAGTAGATAGAGTGCTGGGCCTGGAGTCAGGAAGGCTCCTCTTTCTGAGTTCAAATCCAGCCTCAGACACTTACTAGCTGTGTGACCTTGGGCAAGTCATTTCACCCTGTTGTCCTCAGTTTCCTCATCTGTAAAATGAACTGGAGAAGGAAATGGCAAACTACTCCAGTGTCTGTGCCAAGAAAACCCCAAATAGGGTCACAGAAAGTTGGACGGGACTGAAAATGACTCAACAACAACTTTGTAGTAGTCTGTCTTGATCACCTGTCTTCCTCCTTGTCTTATTCACACTAAATATGGAACCTGAGATTGATAGAATTTATTCTCCCTCCACAGATAAGAGTGGGATTTAAGAATTACTGGTGCTGGGGCAGCTAGGTGGTGCAGTGTATAGAGCTCTGGCCTTGAGGAGGATCTGAGTCCAAATCTGGCTTCATACACTTGACACTGGCTGCGTGACCCTGGGCAAGTCACTTAACTTTGATTGCCCCACCAAAAAAAAAAAAAAAAAAAAGAATTACTGGGTCTTTTCCTCATCACTTTGTTTGATCTGTGGTGCCCAATTTTAAGAAAAATGACTTTATTTCTTGCCCTCTTCCTCTTTCCTCTGTTTCCTTTTTAAGAATTTCTTTCCACAAATATCTCTTTGTGTTTTCAATGCTCGCTTGCTACCTGAGACTTGAGAGTGACTTCTTACCTTCTGAGAGCAAGTAAACACTGAGTCCCTTTGGTGTATTCCTGCCCTCTGGGCTTTATCAGTTTGCATGTCAAAGGCCCACACCCTGCCAAGAGGAAGGGATGTAGGTTTGACTCTCTGTCCTCTAAGGTCAAGACTAGTCACTGCATTGACCTGTGTCCTGCAAGCTTTCATTGTGGTCATCTTCTTGGTCGTTTTCTTCAGCATCAGTTCATACATTTATTTCAAAGAATTTTTCATTTTTTATTGTTTCTAATAACACAATGATACCAATACATTAGGCAACCGACGGGCACCCTATGGTTCTAATTGTTTGCTACTACAGAAAGTGCCGCTATAAATGTCCTTGTCTCTATGGGATCTTTCCTTCTGTCTTTGACCTCTTTGGGGTACATACCCAGTACTGGGTCAAAGGGTGCTTTCAATTTAGTTATGTTTACAGCAGTGTAATTCCAAATTGTTTTCTAGGATGGTCGTGATAATCCGCAGCTCCACCAACAATGAATTACTCGTCTTCTCACAGCCTCTCCAACATTTACCAGTTGGTGCTTTTGTCATCTTTGTTATTTTTTAATCTTGCCACATCTTGGGAATAGTTTTGTTGAGTCTGGTGGGGTGCTTGTTAATATTTGAATTGCTTCCTCTTAGCTGCTTGCAAGATTCTTTCTTTGGTAAGAACTTGGCAGAGGCAAACTAAGGACTCCTCTTTATCACAACTCTCTGTATTCTATTGAATGGCTCTCTGCTCTTTGTTTCTAATACCTTCAGGCAATTTTCTTGTGTGATTTCCTGGAATATGGTATTAAGAGTCTTTGTTTCTTAGTATTTTTCTGGGAGACCAGTAATTCTCAGATTGCCTCACCGAACTCTGGCCTCTCGTTCTTCTGTATTTTGGTTTGTAGGGATCTGAAATCTTGCAATTTTGCCATTTCTAATTTTGTTCTGTTGTTTGTTCTTGTGATGCCACCTTTTTGTTCTGCCTGAGTTATTTTAATTCTCAGAATTTCTGTTGCTTCATTAATATTTTCCGTCATCTTTTTTATATTGTCTTTCCTCGTATTTGTCTTTGATTCTTTCTTCATTTATTTTGATTTCAACCTTATATATGCCAGACACTCCTTTATATCTTTTGCGATGTAATGGGAGATTGGTGAATGGGAGTCCCATCCTCAGAGCTCTGTCTGCAGCATACCCATGTGGAGAATGGGCATGAAGAATGAAATGGTCCTGCTCTCCAACTTCAGAGCATGTGTAAGTATCATGTTTCTGGTCTGCTTACAGTATGATGAAAAAAAGACCATTTTGGTTGGCTGCTGAGCCAGAATTGAAAGGCCAACAAAAGACACCTAGGCAGCAAGGTAACACACTGAGCCCTGTATCTGTAGTCAGGAAGATCTGAATTCAAATCTGGATTCAGACACTCACTAGCTATGTGACCCTGGGTAAATCACTATACCTCTGTGTGCCTCAGTTTCCTCAACTGCAAAATGGGAATAATAACAGCACCTACCTTATAGGGCTGTTGTGGGGATCAAATATCCTAATTTTAAAAATGGAGTTGGATTCCTGGAAAAATTCTAGAATGTATTTTTTTAAACTTTATTTTTTATTTTGGAAAAAATATGTTTATATTATCAAAATCTGCTTCCCACTCCAACCCTCCCTCTGTTGGTAATGAAAGATGAACAAAACCCCTGTTACAAACATGTATGGTCAAGCAAAACAACTTTCTACATTGGCCATGTCCAAAAAATATTTGTCCCGTTTTGTACTATAAGACAAAGGTCTCATACCTTTGTCTTATAGTACAAAACGGGACAAATATTATACCTTTGTCTTATAGTACAAAACGGGACAAATATTATACCTTTGTCTTATACCTTTGTCTTATACAAAGGTCACCTCTCTACCAAGAGGTGAGTTACATATTTCATCATTAGTCCTTTGGAGTCATGGTTAGTAATTATACTGATCAGAATTTCTCGGTCTTTCAAGGTTGTTTGCTTTTATCATATTGTCGTCACTGTATAAATTGTTTTCCTGGTTCTAATCATTTCATTATGCCTCAGTTCATAAAAGTCTTCCTAGGTCTTTTTGAAACCATCTGAATTCATAATTTCTTTCTTTCTTTTTAGGCAATTGGGGTTAAGTGACTTGCCCGGGGTCACACAGCTAGTAAGTGTCAAGTGTTTGGTCTGAGGCTGGATTTGAACTCAAGTCGTCCTGACTTCAGGGCTGGTGCTCTATCTATAATTTCTTATAGCAAATAGTATTCCATCACATTTTTGTACCAATAACTTGTTTAATCATTCCCTAATTTGCGGACAGATTCCTATTCTTTATCATCTTAAAAGAGCTATTGATACTTTTGTATATCCTTAGAGTTTATTTTGCTTAGAACTAATCTTTCCCTTAATCTACCCTTCCTCTAATTCCTCCTTTCTTTTTTCTCTTCTTTCCCTATTAAGGGAGATATGTTTCTGCACCCAGATCAATGGGGTTGTGTTCTTTCTTCCTTTGACCAGTTCAGACAAGTGAAGTTCAGGGGCCAGCAGCTACCCTCCACCCCCTCTTCTTTGTTTGCTTGTTTATTTGTTGTCGTTTGAGTACAGTCAACTTGTGCTCCATTTTGCGAGATAGTTTTTCCTAATCTTCCTTTCCCTTC
>NW_020954603.1:6195093-6200768 GCF_900497805.2 Vombatus ursinus | reverse complement strand
TGAGAGCTTCAATCTTGGATCACTGATTGCCTATTGGACATTTTAAGCTGGCGCCCCAGAAACACCTCAGACTCAACATATGTAGAACTAAACTCATTATCTTTCCCTATAAACTTTCCCCTCTTCCAGACTTGCTTATTTCTATTGCAGGTACCGTCAATCTCCCAGGTTAATGATCTTGGCTTTATCCTTGACCCCTCACTCTTCCTAACTCTACATATACAGTCCCGAGGAGAAAGTGAGGCTGGTGACTTTGCCCAGGCCTCCCTCACTTAAATCCAATTCACTTGCATGCCATGGTATTACCTCCCTGATGTCATGGTTCTCTTCAAGAACGAAGGACAAACAACAACAATAATGTACATAGTCAGCTCCAAACCTTGCCATTTCTGCCTTCACAACCTCTCTCCCACCTGACCCCTTCTCTCCACTCACGCAGCCACCATCTTGGTTCAGACCCTCATCACTCATAGCCTAGATTATTTCAACAGCCTCCTCATGGGTCTCCCTGCCTCAAGATTCTTCCCACTCCAGGCCATCCTCCACTCTGCTACCAAAGTGAACTTTATAGCTCTAATCTGACCATGTGATTCCCTATTCAACCTCCTTCTATTGCCTCTAAGATAAAGCAGAAGCTCCCTGTTTAGCTTTCAAAGCCCTACATGACTTGACCCCAACCTATCTGTAGCCTCATTGGGCATTATCTCCCTCCCATACTCTGCACCCCAACTAAACTGGTCTTATCTCTGTTCCTCATTCCCAGTGCTCCATCTCGCATCACCATACCTTTGCACTGGCCTCCCATGCCTGGAATGCCCTTCCTCCTTCCCCTTCTTTCTTTAAGATGAAGTTCAAGCACCATGTTTGATGTAGAGCCTTGCCTGATCCCCCCATCTGCCTGTGCCCTCCTCCAACTACCTTGTGTATGTTTGTATATATTCACTTTCTGCTTATGCTGAATATATCTTTATACGTACCTTAGTAGGTACATACAGGTAGGTGCTTAATCAATGCTTTTCAATGGATTGACAGTAATTGATTGGTGGATCAAGTTGTCTAACTCCAAATTCAGTGTTCTTTCTATACCTCTCTCTCACTTCATAACCAAATGGGCCCATCACTCTCCTAGGCTGGGCTTCCATTTCCTCGTTGGTTGGCCTTAATAGCAGATGACCTATTTCCAGCTTGTCTCTGCCCCTCAGGGAGGAGGAACTAGTGATAACCTTCAAGAGAAAACATCTGTCAAGTGGTTCTTTTTATTTCTGTAAGATATGTATATCCATGTAAGTTACAACTGGATACATGGGTGGAATGGAGGGATGTCTCTGGAATATGACCCATTGCTCTCCCAGGAAGACTGTGATTTGTACCTTGAGGGCAACAGGAGAAGGATCATGCCTTCCCTCAACTATCTCCAAGAGGCCTGTCAAGCTAGATCTAGGTAACATTAGGCCCAAAACCCATTGGTATGGGACTCTCTCCTCACTGATGGAGATTGGTGCCCTGTGTCTGCATGAAGAGAGACAGAGAGGGAGACAGAGACAGAGAGACAGAGATAGAAAGACACAGAGAAAAAGATAGTCAAAGAGACAGACAGAGATAGAGAGACACAAAGGAGAGCTCCAGCCTTTTTAGACTTCCCCCAGACTTTCTTTGAGTCTCTCTGAGTTTTCTTTGGGCTTGGCAATTACTTCAGGTGCTCCTGACTCCCAGCTTCTAAGGAGAAGATGAAGATGCCCATTCTACTTCAGGTTGCTGAAGGGAAAGGACTCTGGGAAGAAACCAACATGAGTCTCCTTCACATCCCTCTTCCCAGCTTATTACACTAGAGACTTGGGAGAACTTGTCCTTGGGTGAGATCTGGGACTTTTACTCTTGGTTGAGCTGAGTTACGTTGCTGCCAATGGGAGAATTCCTGCACTTTTGTATCAGCTAATATATATTCTCCAATGTATCTCTTCTATGATTTCTGTTTTACTACCGACTTGGAAGGAATAGCTAGGTGGTGCAGTGCACAGAGTGCCAGACCTGAAGTCAGGAAGGTTCAAACCTGGCCTTAGACACTTACTAGCGGTGTGACCCTTGACAAGTCACTTAACCTCTCTCTGCCCCAGTTTCTTATCTGTAATAGCTCCCAGGGTTGTTGTAAGGATAAAATGAGATTTTATACATATATATTCATATATAGACACATGTAGGTATGAACATATGTCTATGTAAAGCACTTAACAGACCTTAGAGAGCTATATATGTACATATATATGTGTGTGTGCTTATTGTTATTTTTATCATTATTAGTGCCCCAGGCCTCTCTCTAAAACTAGTTACAGGGATGATGCCAATCTGGGTCGGTAGACTTTAATAACAAAATCCGACTGTTTTTGAAGGACTACATTGGACATTCATAAGCTAGAGAGCATCTCGGGGAGTGCCTCAGTGAAGGCCTTTGAGTTTATGCCACATCAGGACTTAATGATGGAAGTGGCAAAATTTGGCCTGGAGATGAGAAGACTGGGAGGGAGACAGAGAGAACTCCTTCAAGTCTTTGAAGGGCTTTATGGTGGAAGAGGGAACCGTCTTGTTCTCTTTGTCCCCAGAGCCACGGATAAAAGGAACAAAGAGGCAGCAATTAGAGAAGGGGGCTGCCCTGAGGGGTGGCAGGCTTTCCCTCACTGGAGGTCTCCAAACCAAGGTTGAAGGAGCCCTTGTTGAGTATGTTAAAGTGGGGATGCTTGTTCAGGTATGAATTGGTCTCCATGATTTCTGAGGTTCCTTCCAAATCTGAGACTATGTGGTTCTCTTAGTAGTCTTATATGCTAGGTGCCAAATAAGTGCTTAGAGGGTCAAGGAAAGCTTCATAGAGGAGGTGAGACTTGAGCTGGGCCTTGAAGGACAATAGAAGAGGGGACAATGGTCAAGGTATGAGAACTAAGGGAAGTGCCAGGCCTCACCCTATTGGCAGTGGGTTAGGAGTGCCATCTTTGTTCTTCCTTGAATAAGACATGCTATCTCCTGACTCTGAGCATTTTCACTGGCTGTCCCTCTCTCCCTCTTCATCTCTGCCTCCTGGCTTTCCTGGATTTCCTAAAGTCTCAGTTAAAGTCCCACCTTCTACAAGAAGGCTTTCCTACTGCTCCTTAATCTTAGTTCCATCCCCTGAGACTCTTTCCAATTTATCCTGTAGATTTCTTATCTGTACCTAATTGTTTGCATGTTGTCTGCCCCATTAGACTGTGAGCTCCTTGAGGTTAAGGACCATTTTTTTAAAAAATTTCATTAATTTATTTGATTTATCAACAATCACTTCCATAAGCTTTTGAGTTTAAAATTTTTCTCCTCCTCCCTCTCCCCCTTCTTTCCCTTATAGTGGGTTCTTATCCCAGAAGCTGGGGTCTTTGGGTTTATCAAATAATAGATTACTATAGTCATTGACAACTGTGTCTTGCATACTTAACCTATTTCACTGATCCACCACTCTATTTCCTAACCAGTACCAAGCAGTTTTGATGATTGCTGCTTGTAATACAATTTAAGATCTGGGATGGCTAGGCCACCTTCCCCTGTGTATCTTTTCGTTAGTTCTTTGATATTCTGGACCTTTTGTTCTTCCAAATGAATCTTGTTAATATTTTTTCTAGCTCTATAAAACAATTTTTTGGTAGTTTGATTGGTATGGCACTGAATAAGTAAATTAATTTAGGTAGAATTGTCATTTTATTATATTAACTTGGCCTACCCATGAGCAACTTTTATGTTTTTCCAGTTGTTTAGATCTGACTTTATTTGTGTGAAAAGTGTTTTGTAATTGTGTTCATACGGTTCCTGGGTTTGTTTCAGGAGGTAGACTCCTAAATATTTTATAATGTATACAGTAAGTTTAAATGGAATTTCTCTTTCTATCTCTTGCTGTTGGGCTTTGTTGGTAATATATAGAAATGCCAATGATTTATGTGGGTTTATTTTATAACCTGCAACTTTGCTAAAGTTGTTTATTATTTCAAGTAGTTTTTTACTTGATTCTCTAGGATTCTGTAAGTATATCATCATATCATCTGCAAAGAGTGATAGCTTTGTTTCTTCTTTGCCTATTCTAATATCTTCAATGTCTTTTTCTTCTCTTATTGCTAAAGCTAACGTTTCCAGTATGATATTCAACAACAGTGGTGATAATGGACATCCTTGTTCCACCCCCGATATTATTGGAAATGCTTCTAGCTTGTCCCCATTACATATTATGCTTGCTGAAGGTTTGAGGTAGATGCTACTTATTATGTTAAGGAAGACTCCATTTATTCATATGCTCTCTAGTGTTTTTAATAGGAATGGGTGTTGTAGACAAGGACTATTCTTTTGGTCTTTCTTTGCATCCCTACTCCTTTGCACAATACCTGGCACATAGTAGGCACTTAATAAATGCTTGTTGACTGATTGACTACCATTTTCATAATCTCTTATATTTTATATATGTTCTACTATACTAGAATGATTTTGAGTTATTATACAATTATCAGACAAAATTGGCTTTCCAAGGACCAACCTAGTATGGACAAACTTAGCAAGTTTGTCAGTCAATTAACATTTATTGAGTGCCTACTATGTGCCAGGTACTATGCTAAGCTAATTGAGGGAGTGGGAATGAAAGAGGGGGCAGTTTACTGGAGAAAGATGAGATTGAATGGGATCACTTCTACATATAGAGGGGTGTGACTTGGCAAGGAGAAGGGCCACCTCTTTGTGTGAGATGGTGAAGGAAGAAACCGTGGTAGAAGTCGTCTAAATAGCTTAAGATGAGGAGAAGGTAAAAAGCAGGCAAATGGCCTCAATTTTCCCCCCCATGAAACATGAGGCAAGCTTTTTGGCTGAGATGGTAGAGGAGGGGAAGCTCTTAGAGGTTTGAGGAGGGATAGAAAGGTTTGGAAGAACTGCTGTGTTGAGTAGGCTATCAAGTCAATTAGGGGAATATAAAAGCATTGCCTGCAGTGAAGGCCCAATAGAGATTATATCTCATAAATCCGTAGTGGATCCAGTCAGCGTGGTTTTGTGATCGTCTCCAGCTTCATTCAGCAACATGTGAGAAGAAGCGGAGACAGAGGATGGTAGGAGTAATCCAAGGCTGAGGTTCATCAGGGCAGGATCAGTGATAAGATGGGGGCCAGGGAAGTAGGGGAAGAAGACAGTGTAGAGTTGGACTGGGTCACTAAGGGGTCAAAATGGGGCATGTAGGAAAGTGTAGCCAGTGCAGGAGTGATAGCCTGGAAAAGCAAGGGGCAAGGGATTGAAAGTCACTGTGAGGATGGAGAACAGGATTTAGAGCTGAATGAGCAGAGGGAGAGGCCGAATGACAAAGATTATGATCAGATAAGGGAATTTCAGAGTTCATAAACATCATTTGTGGGTGACGGCAAGATCAAGGGATAGGGCCATCCAAGATGGGGTAGGGAACAGGTCATGTGAAATGAGGAAGCTTAGGAACTGGGGAGGTTAGGGTGTTTGAGGGAGAGTCTATCTATCTACCTATCCATCTATCTATCTATCCATCTATCTATCCATCTATCTATCTATCTACCTATCCATCTATCTATCTATCCATCTATCTATCTATCTACTTATCTATCTATCTATCTACCTATCTATCCATCTATCCATCTATCTATCCATCTATCCATCTATCTATC
>NW_020954603.1:6162860-6195083 GCF_900497805.2 Vombatus ursinus | reverse complement strand
ATCTATCCATCTATCTATCTATCCATCTATCTATCTATCCATCTATCAATCTATCCATCTATCTATCTACCTATCCATCTATCTATCCATCTATCCACCTATCTATCCATCTATCTATCCATCTATCTATCCATCTATCTATCCATCTATCCATCTATCTATCCATCTATCCATCTATCCATCTATCTATCTATCTATCCATCTATCTATAGCACAAGGCAGTAGTTGAAGAGGAAAGAGACTGTGAGCCAAACACTGAAGTCATTGAGAAAAGAAGGGAATGTCTTAGAGGTCCATAGAAAACAGCTACTAGAGTCTTGATTGAGTGGTCAATATGGATTGAGTGAACCCCAAAGGAGGACATATTCCTGAGTGATGGAGGCAGAGGGAGGTCTTGGAAGTGGCTGTGGGAACAATGAGCATTCCAAGTCTCCCATTTCAACCGGTGAGTTGAGGGGAGTGATCAGGTGAGAGTTTGTTAATCATTGCTGAATAAGTTCAGGTGGATTATTAACATCATTAGGGCTCCTTCACAAGGTGGATGGAGAGAGCAGGTGTTAGGTAGTTCAAGTGAAGGGACCAGTTGGGTGGAACTGATGGGTATTTCTCTGTCCCCTAAGGGAAGGAAGAAGTCGGCAACAGTTGACTGGCCACTTGGAGATGACTTCTTTAGCTATGGCAACCCACAAAACAAAAAAAATTATAGTCTTTTCTTCAGTGATGGGGACAGGAGATGTTAAGACTTGCATAGTGTTTAGACCATCTATAAACTTTAACTTGGCTATTGCTACACTAAATGTGAGATTCTTATGTCCAATGAGCAAGTGATCAAAGCTTTGATCAGGGGCAGCTAGGTGGTGCAGTGGAGAGAGCACCGGCCCTTGAAGTCAGGAGAACCTGAGTTCAAATCCGACCTCAGACCAAACACTTGACACGTACTAGCTGTGTAACCTTGGGCAAGTCACTTAACCCTGATTGCCTCACAGAAAAAAAAAAAAGCTTTGATCAAAGTTCTCAAGTCTTTCAAAGTTGTTTATCTTTACAATGTTGTATAAACTGGTCTCCTGACCCTGCTCACTTTCCTCTGTCTCAATTCATACAAGTGTTCTAAGGTTTCTCTGAAACCATCTCCTTTATCATTTCTTATAGCACCATAGTATTCCATTACACTCATATACCATGATTTGAATAGCCATTCTCCAGTTAATGGGCAACCACCCCTTCTCCCAATGATTTTTAGAAGCCTTGAGCCTCTACAACATGAACATTTTTTTTTTTTTTGAAAAAAGAATCAGCAGGCTCTGGACATAACAAACACTGAATAACAATTTTAAAAGACAGAAGATTTATTATTGATTTGAGAGTTTTGCCTGAGTTGGCTGTCCTGAATTCAGTCAGACCACTGACACTTCAGAGCAAAGATAAGAATTTGTATAAAGCTAGAAGGAAGAAAAATTATGAGAAAACTATATGGCATGCAATTGAAACAACTCAATCCTGACCCATTTAAATAAGCCCTTGGTAGTGAAAAATAGGTTGAAGATAGTAGAGATGACATTGACACTGATTAAAACAATTTTATACAGGTGTTTTACTGGCATAAATCTCAAGCCTAAAAAGTGCCTTAGTCAGCAAACATTTGACTAACTTGACAAGCAGGAACACTGGTTTGAATTTAAGCATGTTTGTAAAATTTTATCATGTAGTTGACCAAAAAAAATATAGAGAGAGGATTTGGAACTGAAAATAAGTTAAAATTGGGGGAAAAAAGAAAATGTTAGCAATGGAGATTAAGTTTAAAAGTGATAAAACTTGGCAATTGATCGGATATATGGGTTGAGAGAGAATGAAGCATCAAAGGTGACATTGGGGCCAGCTAGGTGGCACAGTGGATAGAGCACCGGCCCTGGATTCAGGAGGAACTGAGTTCAAATCCGGCCTCAGACACATAATACTCACTATCTGTGTGACCCTGGGCAAGTCACTTAATCCCATTGCCTAGCCAAAAAAAAAAAAAATTCAAGGGTGACATTAAGATTGTGAACCTGGGTGACCAGAAGGAGAGTGGTCCTCTCAATGGGAATAGGGAAGTTTGGTAGAGGGCAGACTTTGTGGGGAAAGAGGGAGTTCTGGACATTTTGGACATGCTATATACATGCTGTTGTGATGAATAAAATAGAAATTTACTTTAAAAGTAACACAGAATTCATAGGAGGCTTTTGTCATCAGTTTCTTATCAATGGATATTTATAGTATGATTCCTCTTGTCTCCATCTTCACTAGTCCACTTTGCATGGCTAATTGTCACTCTCACTCTTGCCATGTGACCAGTTCTTTTCCAATCATGTTGATGATTTCTTTTATGTCATCTCATGTTTGAAAGTCATCCTGAGTGAGAGGCGACAGCTTGTACCTACCTACCCACTCACCTCTCTATCTCTGTCTCTCTGTCTCTGTTTCTCTCTTCTTATGAATCACCAGCAATTAGAATTCCTCTACTATCACAAGCCCCATGGTTTGAAGCCTGGAGAGTATGGGTGTCAGAGACCTGTGACAACAATGAGATAAAAAACATAATAACAAAAATATAATCTGATAAGTACACTGAAGAGGAAAAGGTGGGATGGGGACAGAAGAAAATAATAATAAAAGCTAGCATTTATATAGTGCTTGAAGATTTGCAAAGCGTTTTATAAATATTACCTAATTTTATCCTTGGCAATACACTGGAAAGCAGGTGCTATTATTTTCCCCATTTGTCAGATGGACGAAGCAAGCCTGAGAGAGGTTAAGTGATTAATAGGTGTCTGAGGCCAGATTTGAACTCAGGTTTTCCTGATTCCAAGTCCATGTTCTATCCCCTGAACTCCCTGTTTATTATTACTTTGCTAGAGTGTACATGTGTTTTTTTTTCTTGAAAAACCATAAATAATTAGAAAGTAATAGTTTTACATGTGATTTTATTTCTGATTTGGTTTGTTTTTTGTTAATGTCTGCTATGGCGGTATGGTGCAAAAGAAAGAAGACTGAATGTGGTGATATGAGATGTGTTTGAACCCTGGCTTTGCCACTTATTACCTGTGTGACCCTGGGCAAGTCACCTGACCTCTCTGGGCTCCATTTTCCTCATATGCGTATAACAAGGGACTGGCCAATAAGCTCAGTCCTCATGAACACGCATGAAGCTGCATCAGCTGATGCAATCCTATGCGGATGTTAAAGTACGTGCAGACATTCTGTAGCTTCTTTTGGGCTGTTCTTTTATTTTAGGTGAAGGAGATTGGATGTGAAGCCCAGCTGTGATTTAAAGCCTGTCTGGCACTGATGGCTTTGAGGATCTGGCAGTGACCTTTGGAACCTCTTAGCTACTTTGGTAGCTTAGCTAGGGACAGAACCAGAAGCGAAGCTGCATTTAGACATGGACTTGGTGGGATCAGTGTCATACAGAACTCAGAGCCTGTCCTCCCTGGAGACTGGGATGATAGAAGGGAGAGTATGCCCCCAAGTACTTCGGGGGACGTTTGTACTTCTGATCTTGCTGTTTATTCACAGCAAATATCCCTCTGTGAAAGCTGACTTACCTTAATTAGTTAAATGGTGCTGGGGTGTTATTTATTATTAATTAGCAGGAGAGAGACAAGACTGGATTGGAGGTTTTGGTGACTAACACAGAGAAGAGCCATTCTAACCAGCCAAGCCCCTCAGATGGAGCTGCCTGGGAGGAGATGGAGAATCTCTGTCACTCTCTCCATGCCCCTTCAAGGAAACTGTGTGAATTCAGGAGATCCATCAGAAAGACTGTCTTCCTTTTTGCTTGTATCCCTAGCACTTAGCACTGGCACACAGTAGGCACTTAATAAATTCTTGTGGCTCTACCTTTCCTTGTCATTGGCTTCTCCCACTCTCTCTGACCCCTTTTGGGGTTTTCTTGGCAAAGATATTGGAGTGGTTTGCCATTCTGTTCTCCAGCTCATTTGACAGACAAGGAAATTGAGGCAAACAGGGTGAAGTGACTTGCCCAGGGTCACACAGCTAGTAAGTGTCTGAGGCCAGATTTAAACTCAGGAAGATGAGTCTTCCTGACTCCAGGCCTAGCACTTTGTGCACTATGGCACCACCTACAGTAGCAGCCTCCCAGGTGCAGGAATGACTGGTGGCAGCATCTACGTTAGAAGCTGAGAGATACATTGAGGACAAACTAGATACGTTAGGGAAAGATAGTTTCAGGACTCTTCAAGGGTCTAGATGCTCAACAGACAGTTACACCAGAGAGGAACATCTGGAGCACTCTGTGAGAGAAGAAAAGGACCTCCAGGAGCTAAGATCTGTGAGCCCCACCTTTGCCATGGTTGTTCTCTCTCCAGGTGCCTCGCTTTCACTTGCTCTTCGGGTTTGTTCCCATTCTCCCCGTGGTCCCAGTGAGTATTTGTGGGAGAGCGTGCTTCAGACTTTTGGGGGATTGTTCTTTGTATCAGTTGTTTGCCGTTTTAGTAAAGATCTTCCCCTGAAAGCTAGTTGAAGCTACTGACTGATAATCAGTAGGGAGTGCATGAGGTGGGAGCTCATTAGTAACAAGACTATAAAACTCCCGCTCTGAAAGAAGGAGCAGCTACTCTCGGGGGACTCATCCTGCCAGTATCAGTGGGGGTGGAGGGAGTAGTCCTAGAAGTCACTTAATTTCTCAGGGCCTCAGGCAGCTTTTTAAGGTTACAAGTTGTAGAACAGTTATTCATCTGCATTGGTAGAGGGGGTTTCCACACTGTGAGCTCCCTAAACCTAATGAAATAACAAATCTGGATAAAAATGGAAAATTGTATTCATAGACAGAGCTTTAAAGGCAATTAGAACATAGAATGATTTCAGAGTTGAGAGGGAGCTTAGAATTTGGAATGTCAGAGCTGGGAGGAGCCTTAGAACAGGGAATGTCAGAGCTGGGAGGGGCCTTAGAACAGGGAATGTCAGAGCTGGGAAGGACCTTAGAACAGGGAATGTCAGATATAGGAGGGGCCTTAGAACAGGGAATGTCAGAGCTGGAAGGGACCTGAGAACAGGGAATGTTTGAGCTGGGAAGGCCTTAGAACACAGAATATTACAACTGTAAATTACTTTGGAAAATGAGAACTTAGAGTGAGGTGTGGATTGTAACCTTCATCCCAATTAATTTAATCACAGAGAGAAGACACCTTAACTGAATCGATTGACCTGGAACCTAGGCATTAAGGCATTTTCCTATAACTTCGTCACAATATATGGACAAGCCCTTAACCATTTTGAAAGGGCCATGGGACTTGGTGCCACTGGATGAAAGGCAGATGACCCCATGCAGGAAATATGTTGTTATCGGTTGAGAAAATCAAGTTCTGTCTTTTGGACTGAGTGTAAAAAACGGGGGGTTGGTTTAGTGGTGAGGAGTCAGTGGTGGAGAACTCTAAATTCAGGAGCTGAGAACTTTAGATCTTTGAGAGGGAGTCACATAAGCATCCCTGGGGACTGCATATTGACTTAGGGAAAAAACACATATTGACATGATGTTCCATTGTATTTTATTATTATTTATTATATATTATAATAGATTATATTAACATTAAATATTATTACCATTATTTATCAAACATGTTAAATATTTCTCAATTACATTTAAATCTGATTCTGGTCACACTCTGCCAGATGACCGCTGTTGTGCCGTCCACCTCTTAAATTCTGTGATTCTGTGATCCTTAGAAGTTAACTCCTTGGTAATTAAAATAATCAAGTTTGGTCCCAAAGAAAAAGCACCTCTTTTATTGCAGAGGTGTAGACGATGGTTGTGGAATTGATAACATTGCCTGCTCTTCCAGTCTGCTTTTGGATGGTGGCGTCAGCATTCTTGGGCCGCTGGATGGTGCAGTGGATAGATCAACTAGCCTGGAGTCAGAAAGAACTGAATTCTAAGTAGGCCTCAGACAATGAAGAACTGTGTGACCCTGGGCAAGTCATTTAACCCTGTTTGCCTCAGTTTCCTCATCTATAAAATGAGCTGGAGGAGGAAATGGCAAACCACTCCAGTATCTTTGCTAAGATGATCCTAAATAGGGTCACGAAGAGTCAGATACAACTGAAATGACTGACCCATGATAACAGTAACAGCAACATCAGCATTCTGCTTTGACCACTGAATCAATCAGTTCTGGAGGCAGTGTGTTCTCCCTGGAGGGGCAGGACGTGCTCCCTCTGACAGATGGCCAGGGCCGATGGCCAGAGGTGCTACATGATCCCCAGCTCATTCTAAGGGGATTGTTAACTGTCAGCTCCTGCAACACTTTGATATTCTATTTAGCCCCAGTGAGTGGAGCTCAGGTAATAGGGGCAGAGACTGTGAGTTGAAGGGTCCTACCCCTTTGTTTTACAGATGAGGAAACTGAGGCTCAAAGAGCTTAAGGGACTTGTCCAAGGCCACACAAGTAGTAAGTGGCAGAGGTGGGATTCTCAGACTACTCGGGGAAAGTTACAGGGAGGCAGATATTCACTCATTCTAAAGGAGAAGTGGCGACTCATCAGAGCTGTCCAACCCTGGGGCAGTGTGTCTTCAGAGGCAATGAGCTCTCCACACCAGAGAAGGTGCTAAAACCTTGGAGAGCCATCTAGCAGGATGGAATCTGTGCACAGGGTCAGGATGGGAGGTTCATAGATTTTACAGCCTAGAAAAACCTTGGAGATCAACAAGTCAAATCCTTCCATTTTACAGGTGAGGAAACTGAGGTCCAGGGCATCCTGATACAATGGACCTTGATTTTTAGAGGCCTTGGGTTCAAATCCTGAATCTGTCACTTTGGACAAGTTTGTTCCCTTTCCTGGGCCTCACTTTACTCATCTGCCAAATGAGCAGCTTGAATTAGATGATCTCGAAGGTCACTTCCATCTTTAAATATGATCCTAGACAGGTAATAAATGCCAGAGATTAGATTTGAATGCAGGAATTCAGACCCCAACCCGGTGCCTCTCCCTGTCCCAGGACCTTAGTTTCCTGGCTGTAAACTGAAGTAGATTAGATGACCCCTAATGCCCCTTTGACCTTTAAGATGCTGTAATTCTGAAATTCAGTGAGATCCTATCCTATTCAGTGATTTCTGAGAACTTACAGTTCTAAGATTTCATGGTTCTCTGCCAGGGGCCTTGGGGCAGTCTTCAGCCAGGGGGCCCATGGCTCAGTTGGGACATTCATGAGATCATTGAGGGCTGATGAGATGTGGCCAGAAATAATGGCCAGTCAGGGTTGTCTCTGGGCACTGGTGAGCAGCAGGGACTCTCTCTGTAGCCAATCAGCCTCAGCTCACCCTGGTTGGCACCCTCTGGGCACTAGGAAGGAAGGGCGGATATTTTCCTCTGGGGGCATGGATTGAATGGAATTGACCTGGAGAATGAGAAGAGCTCCTTCCAGCTAGGGCCTCACTGGGACTGAACCTGGGGGGAGGAGAGGGGAGAGTAGCTGCTTCCTATTTTTGTTCTCTTCCTTAAGAAAAAATAAGTGTCCAGTTACTGTCCTCAAGTGATGTAAAAGAGAAAATGCCTGTAACAAAGGAGGAACCTGGTATAATGAACAACAATGACAGTAATAGTGTGTTACACCATGATTTAAGGTTTGCAAAGTGCTTTATAAATACTATCTCATTTGATCCTCACAATTCTGGGAGGTAGTTGCTATTATTTTCTCCATTTGACAGATGAGAAAACTGAGGCAGACGGTGGTGAAGTGACTTCTCCATCTAGTAAGTGTTTGAGGCCAGATCTGAACTCAGGCCTCTCTGACTCTAAGGCTAGCACTCTATATATATGGGGAAGAACACTAGATAGGAGATCTGGGTTCAAATTCAAGCTGTGACCTTCCTCCCGGTGGTTTACTCTGAGAAGAATCAGTTTCGGTTTCCTCCTAGAATTATAGATACAGAGTCGGAAGGACCTCCGAGGTCATCTAGTCCTCCCATTTTACAGATGAACCCCAGGGAGGTGGGTGACTTGCCCAAGATCACACAGCTACTAAGAATGACTGAAAAAAAGCACCATGTGCCAAACACTGAGCTAAGCCCTGGGGATACAAACAGAAAAAGGGAGACAGCCCCACCTCAGGAGCTCACAATCTAATTGAGATAGTGTAGAAAAGAAAGTTCAGCTTCAGGGAAACTGGAAAGGTCAGGAAGTTTAAGGGTGCAGCGGCGGGGAAGATGGCAAGGTCCAGCAGTCTTTAGCTTATATCAGTAGGTTAGATGGCAGCAGGATTTAGGGGCACAGAAGTAGGGTAGATGGTCAAACCCACCATCTCAGCCAAGCAGTGGGAGCAGTGAAGCTGCCTAGATGGGTCTTGGGCAGTCTGCGGCCCTGGGTCTCTGACTCCATACCCAGTGTTCCATCACTGTCTCCATCTGTATAATGGAAACCATAATACCAAGCTACCACCTTGTGAGGTTGCTGTGTGAGACGGGCTGTTTGTAATGGGAAGTCCTCTAGAATGAATGAGAGGGTCAAAAGGCACTCAAGGGCTGGGATAAAGTGAAATTTAATCATTGTAAATGCTTGTGTTTGGGTCTAAAAAACCCAATGTCACAAGAGCTGGCTGGGCAGGTGTGCCTTCTCCAAAGGCACACAGTGTTTGTGAAAAAGATCCGTGTGTTTTTGTGGCCTGCAAGTCTGCTAAAAGTTGGCATGTGATGTGGGACTTCTCCAAGGCTAACATTGACCTTCCCTACGTCAAGAGAAGCATGGTGTACAGAAGGAACGCAGTTGATGGTCCTGCTTTGGTCAGACCAACTCTGGCGTGCTAAATTCGGTTCTGGACACGCAGTTTTAGGAAGGACATTAAGAAGAAACCTGGAGAGTGGCCGGGGGAAGGCAACCAGCATGGTGAGAGGCCTGGAGAGTACACCCTAGTGGAGGGATCAGTGGAGGGATCTGGGGATGTCTAGCCCCACACCCCTCTTGGAGACAGGGAAGGGAAGGAGCAGACACCCAGCTGTGGCCTTTGTCTTGTTCTCAAGGTGGAAGCTCGTCTCATAGTCTCCCTTTGGGAAGGGTAGTCCAGACCTCACAGATTCCTATTTATTGCTTCCTGTGCTTCACCCATCTATGTTCAGACAACCCATGGGAACACACATATCTTCCTTGGGCACACACGTCTTAGACTAGGTGGAAGGCAATGTCTGAGGGGGATGCTGAGACAAATGTGTTAGTCCTGGCTCCATCACTAGCACCCTGTGCAATTTGCTCAAATCACCTCTCTAGGCCTCAGTTTACTCACCCGTAAATTGGATGGATGCTCTGGATTGGTACTTTCTAAAGTCCCTTCCAGACCTAAGATGGGATTGCTTACATCTGTTCTTTATTGAACAGAACTCTGTGGTTCTAACCATTCAAGGTTCTAAAGGTTTGTGGTTCTGTGGGACTCTTGGAACTGGGGCCTGGTGGACAGGGCTCTGGGCAACGTGGCTGGTGGCTGGAATCCTGGATTCACAGTCAGGAAGACCTGGGTATAGATCCTGCCACTGCCACTGACTAATTGTGTGCCCTTGGGCAAATTTCTTCACGTCCCTGGTCCTCAGTCTCCTCATCTGTGAAATGGGGATAATAATGTTCTATAGTACCCATCTCACCAGGTTGCTGTGAGGTTGAAATGGAAGTAAAGGGTTTTGTAAACCATAATATAATATAATGATGTTGTGTTGATTTTTTTTTTAGCCAATTGGGGTTAAGTGACTTGCTCAGGGTCGCACAGCTAGTAAGTGTTAAGTGTTTGGTCTAAGGCCAGATTTGAACTCAGGTCCTCCTGGCCTCAGGGCCGGTGCTCTATCCACTGTGCCACCTGGCTGCCCCTGTTGGGTTGATTATTAGCTGGGAGGAGATGGATAAGCACTTGCTGGATGGGCCATAAGAGGAATTACTTTATAGGTATGGATTAAGGCTACATGGGGACCAGTGAGACCCCTTCCAACTCTAACATTCAGTGGTTCTGTGATATGGGGCAGCACAATTTCACCTTGGGATCAGACAGGACAGTCTCCCATCTGGGGCAGTCTACAGGCAAATTCACCCATGAGGACACATGGACAAACAGGAAAGTTTATTGGAACTGCAGTGGTAACAAGCAGGGTGGGTGTACCTGGCCAGCAGAGGCCATGGCCCAGCAGTAGACCTTGGGCAGGGTTGGCAGCATAGAAGCTATTGTGGGGGGGCAGTGAGGAGAAGGGACATAGCACCCTCTGAGCAGGCCTCAGGGGAGGCCCTGGGCATCTGGAGTGGTCACTGCAGCAATGAAGCATCTCTGGAAGAGCCGGTCAGGGTCTGGGGCCTGCGGGTCACAGTCCAGTCGGGGGTTCAAGAAATGCTTTCGGAGACTGTTGGGCCCCACAGCTCCCACACCACTCCGGTTGGACTCTTCCAAAGATGGGGGGTCTGGGTCTGAAAAACACAGCAAACCCCATGCCAAGGTTACACATTTGTGGAAAGGCTCCATCCACGGGATCTCAGGGCAGGAGCGGAGAGTTCTGAACTTGTCCGTCATAGGACCTAGGAACCGTTCTAGTCCCCACTGGTTTCCAGACCTCCCACTTCAGGTACTATCCCACCCCCCACCTGCCCCTACAGTTGGTATTTCCATATCTGGACTGGGGCAGTAGAATGGGATTCAAACCTAGGTTTTCCAGACTCCAGGTTCAGGTTCTCTACTCACTACCTGAGACTCCAGCTCTCAGCTCCCTTTCAGCTCCAAAACCTATGATTTACTCTCTGCATAGCCTGCCCCCAGATAATTATCTCCCAGACTGAGATAACTTGGCTTTTTCTTCATCTTCCACATTTCTCTATGGGCTTCAAGCATCTTCCAGCTCAGGAGAAAGGCTGTGTATCAATCGATCAGTTATTCAATCAACCAACAGGCACCTACAATATATCAGGCACAGTGCTAGGCACTGGGGATACAAAGCCCCAAATGAAACAATTCCTGCCTACAAGGAGCTTATATTCTATAGGGGGAGACGATGTATCTACATGGAACAGGGATGATCAGAGGAGTCCTCTGGTCTGCTACATTGGGCTGCTTCTCGTGGAGTCGGACGTGTGCTTCGGCTCTTTGAGGATGGACGTAGAAAATATTTGCAAAATAAATACTGGGTGGTTTGGGGAGGGAGAGGGGGCATATTGCAGGGCACAGTTCACCCTCCTGCTTGTGGCCCTTTGCTCTTCAAACTTGCCCAGGGGTTTGTCCTTGGCCCTATTTTCATCAACACTTTTTACCAAAAATTTGGATGAAGGCAGAGATGTCATCCTCATTAAATTTTTAGATTACCCAGAACTGGCAAGGAAAGCTCACATGTTGCTGACAGAATTATGATCCCCAAAGATGTGGAATTGTGGCTCAAATAAATTAGGTGGAATTTAGAGATAACTATTAAGATGGGTTCAAACTATATGTTGTGGTTGAGTGTGGTTTTTTTTTTCCAGTTGTGTCTGACTCTTGGTGACCCTTTTTGAAATTCTTGTGACAAAGATACTGGAGTGGTTTGTCGATTTCCTTCTCTAGCTCATTTTATAGACGAGGAAACAGAGGCAAATAAGGTTAAGTGACTTGCCTAGGGTCACACAGCTAGTAAGTGTCTAAGGCGGGATTTGAACTCAGAAAGAGGATTCTTCTTGACTCCAGGCCCAGCACTCCATCCACTGTGCCATCTAGCTGTCCCATAAACCATGCACTCGATTCAAAAAATCAAGTACATAAGTACGTAAGATGTGGCGCATCATGTGAAAAAGATCTGGGGGTTTTCATAGACCAGAAGCTCAACAGAACTTTCTCACATGGGCCACCTCCTCCCTCTTCTCCCATCTCCCACTAGCTCCTACCTATATTGATAGGTACCACCCAGTGCCCCAGACTGCGCTGCCGATGGTGGCCAGGAGCCTCTTACCTGCTGCCTGTAAGCTTAAGCCCGTGTCCAGCTTGGCAGGGGGCTTGGAGTTGATGAAGACGAAACAAAGCACGCAGACAGTGATGACAAAAGCCAGGAGGACCACAGCCGCTATGGACAGGCCGACCAGGGCACCGATGCTGGAGAAAGAGGACCAGAGGTGGCTGAGTGAAAGGCACCAGCTCCCAGTGCAGGCAGAGCAGGGGGAGTTCCAGGCAAGGCCTAGCACCCAGGCACTGTGAGAGCTCCCGGCTATTCCTCACACACAACGATCCATTCCCTGACCCCTCCCTTACACACTGCCTGTCCCCATACCTGGAATGCTCTCCATCCTTACCTCAGCCCCCTGACTTCCTTCGGGACTCAGAAGGTTTTTCCTTTTTCTAACTGACTGACCTACTGACCCTGGGCAATTACCTCCATCCTCTGGGCCTCAGTTTATAAAGCTGCCCTGGGCTAGAAAAGTGACTCACCGATTAGAATTGAGTCTGGTGCATTTTCTAGATCAGGGTAGAGAAGGGATAGTGGGGAGCTAGGTTCAATTGCTTCCTCTTAGTCCGCCAAATTGACTCTGCTTTTGGGTCTCCATTGCTTCATCTGTAAAATAATCTGTCTTCTATTAAATATGAGTACTGGGAAGTTTGCGTCCAAAGCCCCCAGATTCCCCCGAAGTCCCCAAAGTTCAGTTGGACTGCGCATTCTTGCAGAGTTCTGAGGGAAGCCTTCAAGGGCTCTGTGGAAAGGGAAGCTGTCCATACGCTCCTGGCTGTGTGACTATGGGCAGCTTCCTTGGCAGTGACCCTGGGCTGAAGTCACATTGTTCCATGGCAGTGACCCTGGGTTCCCAAAGACTCTGACAGTGGAACTCAAGCTCTAACCGACTGACAAGGGTTCAAATGCAGGCCTAGCAACAGACCTGAGTGTCTGTCCTAGAGCAAGGGCAGAGAGGCTCACCACCAGAAGGCACCATGGATGGATTTTTTCAGCCACAGTAACTCATGAAGATTGTCTCTTGAAGCCTTCAGGGGCCATGGAGGGAGCACTCCCATCAGTGAAACCTTGTTCCTTGAAGTATGACAATAAGCAAACTTCTTTGTACTTCAGTTTTCCCATCCATGAAATGGAGATAAAAGTAACCTGCCCTATTCACTGTGCTATGGCCACATCAATCAATCAATAAACATTTATCATGTGCCTACTATGTGACGGGCACTGTGCCACATGCTAGGGATACAAAAGAGGCTAAAGACAGTCCCAATCTCTGCCCTTTGGGAGCCCTTGGGCATCCTCTCCTGTGCATTTATCAAAGCACGACAAATCATTTCATTTTTTTTTCTCAGAACAGAGCCATCGCCATCAAAAAGACAATTAAGGCGATATTCCCATTTATTTTCTTTCCCCCAGACCAGCAATCAGAGCCACATTTCCTAGCAACGAGAGGCAGTGTGCTCATGTAAAGCACCCACCACTCAGTCCTCTCCTCCCTATGCATACACGAGGCTGGGAGTCTGGGACGATTCAGACAATATCTGCTTCCCACTTCTGAAAAGCACATTAGCCAAATAACGGCAGAACTCCTTACATCTGGAGGCATTGAATGCTCATCCATTCATTCAGCCAGCACCTACCTTGGTGCCCGACACCAAGAGGGTCCCTAATTAGGACTGATTGAGTGAAACTCAGGGGAGGCAGCTTGGGATGGTGTCGCCTGGACTTTCAGGAAGCCTGAGCTGCCCCTCCCGCTCTGCCCATCATTTCATTCTTTTGCGACCTTGGGCAGAAACCCTCAAATTTTAGTTTAGATCATACCTCCATTATTCACTTCAGAGGGCTGTGGGGAGGAGCACGGGAAATAATGGGACCAGATGACTTCTTCCGAAAGTGGATAATGGATGTCGGCGTTCTGGGTGGTATGGAG
Source organism: Vombatus ursinus (assembly GCF_900497805.2). Lineage (NCBI taxonomy): Eukaryota > Metazoa > Chordata > Mammalia > Diprotodontia > Vombatidae > Vombatus > Vombatus ursinus. The sequence continues at coordinate 6,181,238 of NW_020954603.1, read as the reverse complement.
AAGAGGGAGTCCCGGATTATGGATCCACTCCTCTGCTGGCCACTTAAAGCTCTTCACAACAGGGCTCTGTCCTACCTTACCAGCCTCATGACGCATTGCTCTCTTCCACACTCTCTATGGTTCACCTGCTATTCCTTCCATCTCTGTGTCTTTGCCCTGGCTCTTTTCCAGGCTTGGCATTCATTTTCTCACCACCTCAGAATTCCTAATTACCTTTAAGGCTCATTCAACCCCCTCACCAGGGCTTGAAGCCAGAGCTGTGCTTCTAAGAGCTGATTGTTAAATTTTCAGTGTGAACATTTACATGCTAGAAATTGGCAAACACTGCAAATTGGGGCTTGATTTATTATTTTGTTGATTGTCTAGACTTAAAGGAAGTGATAGAGAAAATGTTAATAATGCAAATTAAACTTAAAAGTGTGTGGTGTATACATTCCCTGCCCCCAAGAGCTGGTTGTTAAACAAGTCCCAATATACCGCTGGATAAAGTCCTCCCTGATCTCCCCAATTGCTCATGCTCTTCCCCAGCTTGCCTTGTATACATTTGCACCCAAGTTTCAACTACTAAACTCCTCCCAAAGCCTTCCTTTATAGAGGGCACAAGTTAGATTTCTAGCTCACTACACTCTCCAACAGCAATTCTGCTTGGTCTCAACTCCACGGAACAAGATGCCTCCATGCTGGGCATCCCCTGGTATTCCCTGCTCCCACTCTCTAGCTTTCTTTTGTGTATCCTATTCTCTGGTTAGATGAAGGCAGGGTGTCTTTCTTTTTCTTATCTGTATCCCCAGTGCTTAGCCCAGTGTCTGGCACATAGTAGGTGCTTAATAAATATTTATTGAACTGAAGGGACTGTTTCACTCTTGTCTTTGTATTTGTATTTCTAGCACCTGGCACCCAGAAGACCTAGGTTTAAATCTCAGTTCTGCTATTTACTAGTTTTGTTTTGTTTTGTTTTTCACCAAGGGTCTCAATTCTCTTTTCTGTAACACGAAAGGTTTAGACTAGATGGTTTCTAAGGTCCCTTGAGGCTCTGAGCCCTATGGTTCCTGGAGGGTGGTGGTCAGACACAAAACTAGAGGGTAGAGTGGGGCCAGATGTTGGAGGGGAAGGGGAGGAGAGTATTCAAAAGAGAGCAAAAATGCAGAAACACTTATTGGGTGTAGGTGGGGATGGCCCAAAGAGAACTCAGTCTTCTGTCTAGCTGTAGCCCAGGCCTCTCTCCTGGAACCCGAGGTGGTCAGGCCCAACCTTAATCCAGGAGTTGGAATCAGAATCCTGGATGATGACCTATGATTGCACATGAGACTGTCAGTGCAGTGTCTTTCTCCCTAATGCAGATTGCAGTCTTTCTTACAGTTACAGTTTTAGAGAAGAAATGCCTGAGTACAAAGAACACGACAAGGGGCAGATAGGTGCCACAGTGGATAGAGCTTTGACCTTGGAGTAGAGAGGACCTGAGTTCAAATCTGGCCTCAGACATTTGACACTTACTAGCTGTGTGACCCTGGGTAAGTCACTTAACCCCGACTGCCTTACCAAAACAAACCAAAAAACATGACAAGTCTTTTTCAAGAAACCTTTCTTGAGCAGTCCACCTACCTCTGCTGCTCGTGCCCTCCCTGCCAAAACAAACTTGGATTTATCTTGACTGAATTTGTAGAAACTCTTCTGGGCATTTGTTGACTCCCTGAGCTAGATGTAAGCTCCTGGAGGGCAGGAAGTATTTTATTAAATAAATATGTGTTGAGTGAGTGAGCAGAAGCCAAGAAGCTTGGCCTAATGAATTGCCTTGAAGATTTGGGATCTCCATTTCCTAGAAAAAATAGATTCTGGTTGTGACTATGATTGTTGTATGGGCTTTGACTTGGGAAAATCACAGGATATTTAAGACCTTAGAGGCCATTGATTCCAACCCTGTCATTTGACAGATGGGGAAACTGAGCACAGAAAGGAAGTGATTGGTTCCAAGAATGTTCTCATAGCACTCCCTCTTACTTAACTTAACTACTGGCTGAGGTTTGGACATGTCTTCATCTATAAGGCCATATATAGGTTCCAACTGAAGTAAGAGGGATTTCAGCTAGGAAGACTTTCATTTTTGAGAAAATTAGCACCAGTTAGCCAGATTGAATACAGGGCCATTTTCGCTGGGATTCCTGAAAAACAAGGCAGTATGATGGGCAGCTAGGTGGCTCCTGGAGTCAGGAAGACCTGAGTTCAAATCCAGCCTCAGACACTTACTAGCTGTGTGACCCTGGGCAAGTCACTTGACCCTGTTTGCCTTAGTTTCCTCATCTGTAAAATGAACTGGAGAAGGAAATGGCAAACCACTCCAGTATCTGTGCCAAGAAAGCCCCAGATGGGGTCATGGAGAGTTGGGCATGAGTGAAAGGACTGACCAACAATGATGCAATAATACTAATGACAGGCAGTGTTTCTCTAATACTTCAAGCTTTGCAAAGTACTTGACATATTATCTCACTTGAGTCTTAAACAACTTTGTGATGTAGGTGCCATTATTATCTTCTTTTTACAGATGATAAAACTGAGACCCAGAGAGGTCAAGTGACTTGCCCAGCTAGTAAATTCGGAAGGCAGGATTTGAATTCAGGTCCTCCAGACTCCATCTCCAACACCATGCCACAGGAGTTGTTGTTAAAAGACCTGGGTTCAAATGCTACATACTTTGTGCAAGTCACAACCTCTCCGGGTCTCAAACAAGCTAAGCAGTTGGTTGGGTCCTTGCTCAGTGGTAGGGGGAGAGAGCACATGACCACTCGAGATTGTTTCTAGGTGGAGCTAGTCTATAAGGCAAGGAGCCTAAGAAATGTTGCTGGATCCCAGAAAGACTGCCTGTCTGATGACTTAGAATGAGCTTCAAAGTCAAGTTCAATGCAGGACTGAGGACAGCATGTTCCAAACTGTGGCAAATGTTCTCGATTGAAAGAACATCTGCTTGGGAGGAAACAAGAAGGCCACTTAATTGCTGAAACACCTAAGAGGAAGTGGCAGACAGTGGCGAGAATCTGTCTCCCATCCACCTTCCATCCCCCACCCTCCAGAATGCCGTTCTTAGAAAGCCTTGCTGGTTGTCAGCTAATCCCTTCCAAGATGTTTTCAGTTCTAGAGGAATCGGGATTTAAACAGGAGACAGCGAGGGACCTGCAAGATTGAGCCGAGCAAAATGAGGAAAAAGGCATGCTTTTCTAGCTAATGTTCATAAATTCCTTAGTCGTGGATATAATGAGAAACTGCACTTTCAAACATCATTGAATTTAGTCACACTGATTTACCCAGCTTAACTGCCGAAGGGCTTAGATTGTAAACTCCTTGAGGGCAGGGATTTCTCTTGCCAGTGCCTGGCACGTAGTGGGCACTTAATAAATATTTATTGATGGATTGAGCTGGTAATAAGGGAAAGTGGAAGAGGTGTTTTATAATAAGGTCAAGGTAAGGAGAAATCACATCTATACTATAATTAGGGAGGCAGGATAGGGAGCTATGGGGACAGAAAGGCAGAAGAAGCCGTCGATTGCCGGAATGAGAGTATTAGTCTTTCTTCCACACTGTGGCTGTAGGTAGGGGGAACAAGAACCTCTGGGTTAGTATTTATAAGAAGTTAGGCCATCGTTCTCTGGTTGCAGAACTGATTATTCTAGAAAGAGTGAGAGATAGTTAGATTGGGGGATTTGTGTGGGGCCCCCTGCCGTGGCACCAGGCACTGATGTTCCTGAGTTATTCTTTTTTTAAAATTAAAAAACACTTTTTTCTGAGTTACTTTCCCTAGGTTTTTGTGTTCTTGTTCTCCTGGGCTGTGTGAGTCTCTGGGGAAGCCTTGGGTGCTGGGCCCTACTGACAGTTGCCTGAGAATCCCAGTCAATCCCAGAGAACACAGAAAAATTTGGGCCTCCGTGCCTCTGCATCATGAGATCAGCTCCGGTGGCATCCTTAATTACTCCTTTTGGGTTCTTCCTTATTTGTCTGTGACATCTTCCTGCCCAGGAACTTTAGGGATCCCATGGTCTGAACCTGCTCAGATGTTCAGATGTTTTCATTTCACTCTCGGGTCTCATCTCAAAGTTGAAGCACAAACCCTGAGCCTTTAGGGAAGTCTGGTTTGGTAGGAAGGGCATAAACCTAAATTCAGGAGAAGCATTCTCTAATTCTGACTATATTCTGCCACATTCACAGAACAATGGGGCTCCACATTCTACCCCCACCCAGTCGCATATCCAGACCAATTCTTGTAACCTAACTTTTATCACCACACCCAGGGGTCACTTTCAAATCTGACCTCTGACACTTACGAGCTTTGTAACTCCAGGCAAGCCACTTCTCCCTAAGCCTCAGTTTCCTCATCAGTAAATTGGAGATAATCATCTTTGCACAATCCACTGGGAGGGGGGGAGCCCTAGTGAAAGGCAAACAGTTGATCGTGGGAGACAGGAAGGAGCCACAGCTGCTCACCCTGCCAAGTCCACCTTGGGCTTATTTAAGGACTCAGATGAGATAGTGATCCCCAGCCCAGACCAAATGGGATAATATCTGGAAAGCCCTTAGCACAGTGCCTGGCTCACAACAGACACTATATAAATGCTTATTCCCCTCTCCCACTTTAAGGTACATTGAGGTGTACTTTCTGTAACGATGTTAAAGAGCTCTTGGTGGAAACTAGCCTCTGAAGACAGTGAGAAGGAGCGTGGGCTTGTGAGGAATTTGTCATTGTGTGCTTGTGAGTAATTTGTCATTGTGTTCGGGTGAGACAGAGCTCAAAGCGGGCTCATTCAATCAGCAAGCATTTATTAAGCCCCTATTGTATACCAGGAACTATCCAAGGTTCTGAAGATACAAAAACAGAAATGAAACATCTATTGGGAGAGACAACATGTTTAGAGATAAGTAGATACAGGGCCCATAAAAAACAAACTGAGACCCATTAATATTTGTGGGAATGAGGACAGCCTCTTGGAGGAGCTGGCAGAGGTGAGGAAGTAGAGCATTCCAGGCATGAGAGACATCTCAGGCAAAAAATATCATTCGTGAGGGGCAGCCAGGTGGCGCAGCAGATGGAGCACCTGCCCTGAAGTCGGGAGGACCTGAGTTCAAATCCGGCCTCGGACCAAACACTTGACACTTACTAGCTGTGTGACCCTGGGCAAGTCACTTAACCCCAATTGCCTTAAAAAAAAATATCATTCATGGAGAATCGTTGTAAGTAGGCCAGTTTGGCTGCTGGTGTGCGGTAGGAAGCTGAGTGGGCCCAGAGGGTCAGTTTCATTGAGGGCTGGGGTGACCATCATTGGCTTCTGGAGAGCAGGAGGATAAGGCCCAGTGTGTGCTCGGGCTGTGCCATAAGCCCTGGATGGTGGCCCCCCCCACCACTCTGATACCAGGGTCGTTGTTCAGTCATGTCTGACTCTCCATGACCTTATTCAAGGTTTTCTTGGCAAAGATACTGGAATAGTTTGCCATTCCTTCTCCAGCTCATTTTACAGATGAGGAAACTGAGGCAAACAGGGTGAAGTGACTGGCCCAGGGACACACAGCTAATAAGTGTCTGAGGCCAGATTTGAACTCAGGAAGATGAATTTTCCTCGTTCCAAGCCCAGCGCTCTATGCGCTATGGCGCCCCCAGTTGCTGGTGACAGAGAAGCCATCTTTGGCATGGTACCTGTGATCTAAACCAGCATTCCTGATGCCAGGCCACAAAACAGGCGAGGGTGAGTAGGTACAAGCCACCTCAGAGGCCTTAAAATCTCTCCCAGGGATGTGGCAGGGAGAGCACATAGTAAGACTTAGAATTAGAGATTAGGGAAGGCCCTGAGATTCACCAGCTTAGAGAACTCCCATGAGGGAAAACTCCCTCCACCAAGCAAGTGTGCACCTTCTGTACACCTTTTAGTCTTACAGAGTCCCTGGAGCACTCAGATGTTACATGACTTGCCCAAGGTCACACAGCCAGGATGTGTCAAAGGCTGGATTTGAACTTAGGTTTTCCTGGGTCTGAGGCCAGTTCTTTACTATGACATTACCTCAAAACATCAAGGCCTTGAGAAATGTGAATAATTATGGGTTGATCCCTGTTGGCTTAAAAAGGTCTTCGGCTGTTGTTAGCATTAGCTGTGCTCTGTGCATGGCTGTCTAGCGTGCTTACTTAGATGGCCAGACCATCCTTGTTTAAAAAAGAATCACTTGGGGTATACCTCTGCTAGTCTTCACCTGTTCTGAAATTTTACTGGAAAAGTTATATCAGAGATCATAAACTTGGAGCCGCCGGGGACCTTTGAAATCATTTAGTCGAACCCTCTAATTTTTGACAGTTGAGGAAACTGAGGCCCACGTCAGGGAAGGTCACATAGGAAGAAGGTGGCAGAAGAAGGCCCCAGGTCCTCAGACTCCAAATCCAGGGCTCTTTCAGGAGAAGTCACTTCATGACTTGGTTATGAGAATCTAACTCATGAAGTTGATCCAACATTCCTCCCCTTCACTCAGCGTGGCAGCCAAAATGGCCTGCTCCCTGGGGCAGGCTCCCTACACAGTATCCCATCTCCCTTCTCCACATCTTTGCCCAGGTGGTCCTTCACACCTGCCATCCATTTCTTCCTTGCCTCCACTTCTTTGAATACCTCAGCTTCCTTTAAGACTCAGTTTGGGTGGTGGTACCTTTGTGAAAAATGATTTCTCTTGGTAATCTGTGTCTTGGAGGCTCAGAGCTCCCCACTGCCAAAGTTGTTCAGAAGGACACCTCTCATAATGAGATTGCATTGAATCTTCTCATCTTGGTCAGATCCAACCCTAGCCTGAACTGATTTTATCCTGCTCAGGTTTGGATGGAGACAGACTCCCAAGAATGGGGATGGTATTTCCTTTGATGTTGGGCGATATCAGTCCCTGTGGACTGAGTGATCTAAGGCACATATTCAAGACCTCATTTTGATATGACCTACCTCCCAGTGTGTCGGCCAATCATGGTTGATTGGCACCCCTTGGGAACACCTATTCTTTGAAGGACATATTTGGCTGCACCTCAAAATCCCAAACTGAGCCAGTTCTAAACTAGCCCCTTAGGGGGACCCAGTTTTGGACTGAACTCCCATGCAATTGCATGTCAAGCCAGCTTGAGAGAAATTAAACCATGGACACATGCACCCCAATTTTGTTTGTCTCTTTCTTAGAATAAATTGGGGTTCACACCTTCTATAAGAGACCTCTCCTGATCTCTCTGCCCCCCAATTTCTTTGTCTTTGTTTTTATAGACATGTTTTGTATTTAAGTGGGTACATGTTGTATCCTTCTAGTAAAATGCAAGCTCTCAGAGGGCAGAGATTGTTTAGTGTTTCTTTGAACCCCCAGAGCTGGCACATAATGCATGAAATAAATAATTGTCCATTGGTTTTGTTTTCCCAGAGTCTGGTACAGTACCTGGCACAAGCTTTAACGAATGTCAGTGGAACTGAACTGACTTTAATCTAATTGAATGGAATTGATGTTCCCTTAAGATAAATGCAGATTCTACCTTACTACTCTCTCCCTCAGGACCCAGGAGGAAAGTTAATTAATGTCTTTGCAAAGAGCTCCTTAATGGAGTGTTTATAACCAAGAAGGAAGGTAGGGGAAGCCGCCAGCCCGAGGAGACCCTGGGCTAAGCCCTGAAGCCAAGAAGGGAGCTCTGGACTTTACTCTTTGGTCAGTTTCTCCATCTGGAAAATGGGCCATTGTGAGATCAGTGTGTGATTATGGATGTTTAAATGCTATGGAAAATACTGAGTGCTGTTATCAATTTCCTGGGGAATTACAGAGTTGGGCAGGAATCACCTTCCATAGCTTCCCTGGCAGGTGGTTCTGCAGTTTCTGTGTGAATATGTCCAGTGATGGGGCACTCACTACAAGACAGCCCATTCTGCTGTGGGTCAGCTCAAGGGTGGAGGGATGGGGGAAGTGAGTCTCTCCTTACCTCGATCTGAAGTGAACCTTCAGTGTCTAGGATTATATTTGTCCTAGAACGAGAGCCCCAAGTCCACATGCCCAGACCCATTCTGTCCTCCGGCTTCCGCTCCTCCATCCCATACCTCCTGGCTGTCCCACTGGCATCTTCAACCCAGCACGCCAATTGTTTCATTTTCCTGCCACTTAGCTGGGTACCTGGCATACAGTAGGTGCTTAATATGTATTCTTGGATCATTTGATTGTTTAAAACATTACTTATAGTCTCCTCCCCTCAAAAAAACCCCAACCTGGTCCTCTCTTCCCAACTTCTTTGGTTCTATAGAAGCTACCTTTGATTCTTCTCTCTCTCCCCACCTGTTCCAGTCCTGCCCCTCCCCACCCCACCTGGACCCTTATCCAATCGTTGCTAAGTCCTGTCGTTTCCAGTTCTATAAGATCGGAACCTTTTCTTCAGTCACATGGCCACCATCCTAGTTTAGGTTCTCATAGCCTCTCACCTGTATTGTGGTCATAGCCTCTGAACTAACCTCTCTGCCTCCAGTCTCACTGTTCAGTTCATTCATCCCTCAGCTCCCTAAATCATGCTCCTTACACTCTAGGTCCAACCATGTCATTCCCCAGCTCAAGAATCTCCAGTGGCTCCCTATTGCCTACAGGATTAAAAATATAAATTCCTTAGCCTGACCCTCCGTAACCGGATTCCAATATACCTTTCTAGCTTTATTTCTCCCTGCCTGTGTCTTCCAGGCTATTCCCTGATCTTGCCCTGCCATCGCTTCCCTCTGTGACTTCACAGGGACATCTCCCATGCTTGGAACATACTCCTTCCTCTTCCCTGCCCTTCACAACCCTTCTTTCCCTTCAATTTCTGGCTCAGGAGCCTTTATTCTATGAAGCCTTCCCCGATTTCCCTCCTCACTGGCTCTTCCTCCTTCCTCAATTTTCCCTCAGGCACCTTGTCTGGATTTTTTCCTTCCCCATCATCATGGTGGATCTTGTAGAATTTTGGGCCCCTGTAAATGTTATACTATGCTCTCTCCCTGCCATCTCTGAGGGCAAAGACTCCACCATTTTTGATCTTCATGCCTCTGGCCCCAAGCACAGTGCCCATGGCCCAAGATTAATTCATGTTCCTTCCTGAGTTTGAAGGATGGATATATTGTAGGGTAGGAAGAAGGTCATTAGCATGTAATTCTATCTCAGACTGCTCACAGCCCACCTTGCCTGGGACAAGTACCAGGCAAAGCTCTCAGAAAGACCCTGGAAGGACAATTTCCAGCTGTAAGGGGGCCTGAGAGGCTAAGAGTGGTTCCCCATTCTTCCCATGAAGCAGCTGCATTTGCCCCAAACATCTGAGAGTCTGCAGCAAGTGATGGTTAAGGGTCAAGATAGTGGTGGTGGTGGTGAGGTTCTATGGGGTATAATGGGGGAGCATCAGGGAAGAGGATGGTTGAGAGGGAGACAGAAGAAAGGAAGTTAGATGGGCATTTCGTACTGTATATTTTGATAGCCTCAGTTATAGAATGACAAGACCAATGGGGACCTTCATTCAACACGACTTTTTCTCAGGACAATCCCATTGCCCCACTAACTGGTCTCTCTATCTGCTCCTTCCTCAAGCCATCCTTCACAACACCCCCCAGGCTTCTCCCTACCCTAAAGGGGGAGGGGCTGCCTTGGAAGACAGGAAGTTCCCCATCCCTGGAGGTCTGCAAACAAAGGCTGGGTGACTCATCAGAAATGTTGAGAGAGGACCCTGTGGAGACACAGATCAGATTAGACAACCCTGAAAGGCCCTTCTGATTCTAAGATTCTGTGATTTGTGTTTATTGTGAACTTTGGCCTCCTGGCTTAGAATTTCCCATGACTGTCTCAACAACCCCACTCTGGGGGATGTTGGTGCCTCATAATGTTCCTGTGAGTTCAGCAGTGCAATTGTTATTCTTCCCACTTTACAGATGAGGAAACTGAGGCCCATAGAGGGAAGTGGCTTGCTCAAGGTCACACAAGTAAGTAGTAAGTGGCTGAGTCAGGATGGCTGGGCCAACGCTCAATGCTCTTTCCATTACCTCAAGCTGGACACAGTCAGGTCCCAGGAAACATTTGCTTCATGCAGATGTTGTAGGTCATAGAAGGAATTCTTGTTGCCAAGATCTCTTCCCAATCTCTTCCAAGATTTGGGATCCTGGGTTTCCTAAGGTCTGAACAAGTCATTTCTTGGCTCCAAAGCAGTGAAAGCTGACAGGATCCTCAGTAACCATCTAGCTGATCCAGCCAGTGACTGAGCAGGAAGCTGCGCTAACCCAGAATCACAGAATCTCTGAGCAAAGAGGCAGCTCTGAGTCCATCCAGCCTAAGCAGTACCTGATTGGGATTCCCCCATAACAGTTTCCAAAAGGGATCAGCTGCCTTTTCCTGAAGACCGCTGGGATGGGGACCCTTCCCCAGACCCCTATCCCACAGCCCATCCTACCCTGAGGCAGCTCACATTGTTAGGAACCAACCTTCACTCCCTCCCCCACCCCAAGCCAGCCTCCAGGCAGCCCATTCCAAGCTGAGGAAAGCAGAGGCTTGCCCTCTGGGGCCAAGCAGCACCAAACTGAGCCGTCTCCCACAGACAACCCTTCAGATACGTGGAGGCAGCTCTCATGTCCCCCCAACAGTTGGCTTTTCCCAGTTAAACATCCTTGGACCCATATGACATGAAGGTACTACCCTGGTTAGGCCCCCTTTGATACTTTCCAGCTTAGCAATGCCTTCCCTAAATGGGATGCCCAGAACTGAGAGGACCTGGGGAGAAGGCTGGACTTGGAATCAGAAAGACTCCTGACATTTAGCTAGCTGGATGACTGAGAGCAAGTTCATTTGAGCCTCAGTTTCTTTATCTGTCAAATGGGATAATGATGCCTGTAGCCCTGAACTTCCAGGATTGTTGTGAGGTTCCAACGAAATCATGGAGAGACAGTACTTTACGTGCTACATAGGGTGTCCCAAGGCAGCTGGGTGGTGCAGTGAATAGAGCACCTGCCCTGGAGTCAAGAGGACCTGATTGCAAATCTGGTCTCAGACACTGACTAGCTGTGTGACCCTGGGCAAGTCACTTCACCCTGTTTGCCTCAGTTTCCTCATGTGTAAAATAAGCTGGAAAAGAAAATGGCAAACCACTCCAGTCTCTTGGCCAAGAAAACCCCAAATGGGGTCATGGAGAGTCAGACATGACTGAGAAGACTTAACAACAACGTGTCCCAAAAGTCCTAATTCAGTTTTAAGCTTTAACAGTCTAAAATTACACTGAGACTTATTACACACCCAGTATAATTGTCAGTTACTATTCACTGAATAGTATTTGGTGATCTGGGGGACAATGAGGGAATTTGTTTTGTTTGACTGAATATGTTTGTTACAAGAGTTTTTCTTTCTTTCTTTTTTCCTTGTTTTTTCCCCCCTGTGGGGGGAGGTAGGAAAGAGAAAATAGATTTTTGACCATTGGAAAAAATTAAAATTTAAAAAGTTATTTGGATAATTGCTGAATGCACAGTAGAGGACAGTAGGACTGTCTGTCACCTCCTTACTCCTGGAAGTCCTGCCTTTCTTCATGCAGCTTTCTCGGCCACCAGGCATGCTGTTGACTCACATTGAGCTTGTGGTCCACTGAACCTCTGAGATTGCTTTTGGATGATTTGCTGGGTGGCCATCCATGCCTCCCCCAGCTGGTACTTGTGAAATGGACTTTTTGTCTCAGTAAAGAATAAGACTTTACATTTATCGATATTCAATTTCTTTATATTAGATTTAGCCCAGTGGTCCATCCAGCCTGTCAGATCCTTTTAGATCCAGCATCTGTCTGTTCTGCTGTCCCCTCCAGCTTGGTGTCATCTTCTCAGTGGAAGAGCACATGGCACAGTTCAGTGGATAGAGCATCAGACTTAAAGTCAGGAGGATCTATGTTTCACTCCCAACTCCAACACGGCTGAGTGACCATGGACAAGTCTCCTAACTTAGCTGAGTCTCAGTTTCTTCATCTGCAAAGTGGGGATAGGTACCTGTTGTACCTACCTCAAAAGGTTAATAGGAAGGTCAAATGAAACACTGTATGTAAAGCTCTTTGCACACCTTAAAAACTACTAACAAATGTCAGTTATCTACACCAAAGAGATCAAAGACAGAGGAAAAGGACCTATCTGGACAAACATAGTTATAGCAGTTCTTTTGGTAATGGTAAATAATTGGAAATTGAAGGGATGCCCATCGATTGGGGAATGACTGAACAAGTTATGGTATATGAACGTGATGGAAGATGATTGTGCTGTAAGAGATGATGAAGGGGTTGATTTCAGAGAAACCTGGGAAGACTTGTATGAACTGATGCAACATAAAGTGAGCAGATAAGGGGAATAATGTATACAATAATGACAAGAACTCTGATGGATGCACTGATCACTCATGATTAACCAGAGGACCTTTGATGAAGCATGTTACACACTTTTTAGTAGAGAGGGGATGGACTTGGGGTATAGAATGAGACATAAACTTTTTGGACACAGCCAATGTGGGAATTTGTTTTCTTTGACTGTGCATGCTTGTTACAAGGGTTATTCTTTTCTTTTCTTTTCCAATGAGAGGAGATGGAAGAGAAAGAAAACAGATTTTTGACCACTGAAAAAAATTAAAATTTAAAAAATTACTTCACATTATTACTTTACATTACTTCACATTACATCACATTACATTGCATTACTTCACATACTATTAACAGTTAGTATATATATGGCACTTTAATAATAAATAATAATAATAATAGCTAACATTTACATAATGCTTACTGTGTTCCAGGCACTATTATCAGTTCTTTAAAATTACTATCTTATTCGATATTCACAACAACCCTGGGAGGTCAGTGCTATCATTATCCCATTTACTGATGAATAAACTGAGGCTGAGAGAGTTTAAGTGACTTACTGAGGGTTGCACATATTAGCTATTAAAAATCTGAGGCAGGATTTAAATTCAGGTCTTCCTGACTCCAAGTTTACTGCCTTATCCACTGGATCATCCAGGTGCTTCCTATCACTATTATTTATCCAAATCACTGACAAAAATGTTGAATAACATAGGTACGAGTAGTATCCCTGGGGTACTCCACTGCAGATCTCCATCCAATCTGATGTCAAACCATTATCAGCTACTCTCTGGATCTGGCCATTCAACCTAATACAAATTCATTTAACTGTATATTTTCAGTTTAGTCCATGTCTCTGCATCTTTCCACAAGGACAATATGAGAGACTTCATCAAATATTTTGCTAAAATTCAGGCAAAGTATTCTTCTCTATTGAATGAAATGCATGTGCCCTAACTTACCACTTAAGACCCTTGATCATCTGCCTCCAACCTGCTTTTCAGCCTTCTTTCCCTCCATTTGCCTTCATACGCTCTACATTCTAGCCACAATGGACTCCATGTGCTTGTGAAGGCCACTCCTTTCGACCTTCCTCATGTCTTTAAGGCACTCCCTTCTCAGTTGCCTCTTGACAGTCCCAAGAAGGTCCAGTTCAGACAACGGCAGGCATGTCTCATTTGCGTAGTCCTGGTGCTGAGCCTTAGACCTGGCTTACAGCAGGCATTTAATAAATATTCACTGAATTGAACTGACTTAGACATTGTCTTCATCTAACCCTTTCATGGAAGGCCCAGAGAGGGTGAAGAATTTATCCAGGGTCGTATGTCATTGGTAACACCTCCAACACCAATTTAAAACATATACTTATCTTTCTTTATCCTAACCAAAACAGTGCCCCGATTAAAAAAAAAAAACTGTACCTCCATTCTCGGAATTATTTGGCATTAACATGAATCTTTATAAAGAGATGTACACAGAGAGTGGAATGGGGGAAGGCCAGGGAGGATGGATTTAAAGGATCATAGATTTGGAGCTGTGAAAGGGACTTTAGAGGCCATCTAGAATAACTCTCATTTTACAAGTGAGGAAACTGAGGTCCAGAGAAGTGAAGAGGTTTGCCCAAAGTTACCCAGTCACTAAGTACCTGAGGTGGGATTTGAACCAAGATCTTCCTGCTCCAAGTCCAATAGTTGTCTATCTATTATGACATGCCCATCCAATTTTGAGAATCAATTTCAAATCTTTTATTCATTCAACAAGTACTTATTAAGTACTTGTGGTAGATGCTAGAAATACAAAGACAAGAAAGAAAGAAAGAAAGAAAGAAAGAAAGAAAGAAAGAAAGAAAGAAAGAAAGAAAGAAAGAAAGAAAGGAAGGAAGGAAGGAAGGAAGGAAGGAAGGAAGGAAGGAAGGGGGAAGGAAGAAAGGAAAGAAAGAGGGAGGGAAAAAAGGAAGGAAGAAAGGAAGAAGGAAAGAAAGGAAGGAGAGGAGAGGAGGAAGAAAGAAAGAGAGGGGGAGAGAAAGGAAGAGAAGGAAGGAAGAAAGCAAGAAAGCATTCTTGCCCTTAAGAAACTTAGTCTATTGAGAGGAAGCAGCAGATACAGAATAAATATAGAATACGTACAAAGTAATTGGGGGTGTGGAGGAGGCAGAATTAAGATAGGCCTCATATATAAGGGGGGTATTTGAGCTAATCCTTGAAGGAAATCTGAGATTCCAGGTCAACAAACATCTATTATTTCAGAATTGTAGAGTTAGTTTTCTAGACTAAGAAAATAATAATCATAGTAAATCATAGCTAACATTTATATAGTGCTCTATAATTATTATCTCATTTGACCCTCACAACAACCTTGGGAGTCAAGTGCTATTATGATCCCCATTTTACAGATGAGGGAACTGAGGCAGACAGAGGTTAAGTGATTTGCCCAGGGTCACATAGCTAGTAAGTATCTGAGGCCATATTTGAACTCAGATTTTCCTGACTCCAGGCCCAGCACCCTACCCACTTCACCACCTCGCTGCCCTAGATTCCACTATTTCATTTCGTAAACTCAATGACAAAAATTTATCCAGTTCCTGCTTTGTGCCAGGTGCAGTGCTGGGCATTGGGATTCAAAAACAAAAGCCCTTGTCCCCAAGGAAGTGATGATCCTGCTACTCTCTGCCTTGGTTAGGCCCACCTTGGCATCTTGTGTCCCCTTCTGGGAGCCATGTTTTCAAAAGGATTTCTATAGACAAACTAGAATGGGTCTGGAGGAAGGTGGGGGCTAGAAACCAAAGTATATATAAAGAGGTTGACAGTCTTGGAGGAGAGAAGCCTTGGGTGGGTGGTGGGGAGGGGAGGGCATAGTTGCTATATTTGAGCCCAGTCCAGCAGAAGGAATGCCAGATTTAGTCACAAGATGGGATTGGTCCACTTGGCTTTAATTCACCTTGGACAAGATAGACCTCATGGTTTGGCCCAGATGGTCTCTGGGGTCTTTTTGAATTCTAAAGCTCTGACTCTATGAGTAATGTCATCCCTTCTGCAGGGGCATCATGTGAACAAGGGGAGAGATTCATTCTGCTGGGTCTCAGAGCGGAGGTGGGAGGATGGGGAGGAAGAGAATGTTTCAATTCAGAATCAGATTAAGTTCCGCTGAATTCAACAAATATTTACTAAGCAGCTGCTGTGTGTCAGGCACTGCACTACGTTCTGGGCTACAAAGGTGTTCAACAGTCCTTGTCCTCAAGGAGCTTGAGTGACCACGGGCAAGTCTCCTAACTCAGCTGAGTCTCAGTTTCTTCATCTGTAAAGTGGGGAGAGGTACCTGTTGTACCTACCTCAGAAGGTTAATAGGAAGGTCAAATGAAACACTGTGTGTACAGCTCTTTGCACACCTTAAAAACTACTAACAGATGTCAGTTATCTACACCAAAGAGATCAAAGACAGAGGAAAAGGACCTATCTGGACAAACATATTTATAGCAGTTCTTTTGGTAATGGTAAATAATTGAAAATTGAAGGGATGCCTATCAAATGGGGAATGGCTAAACAAGTTATGGTATATGAATGTGATGAAAGATGATTGTGCCCAGGCACTGTGCTAGAATCTGGGCTACAAAGATGTTCAATAGTCCTTGTCCTCAAGGAGCTTACGTTCTACTGGAGGAGACAACGTTCATAAAAGGATGATCCAAGGGAACTGAAGAGGACAAGAGCCTTAACATCCAGGAAAGTGGAAAGGGATGAAGCCGGTGGCATCTGAGTTGAGCCTTGATGGAAGCCCTGAGTGTATGGAGGTGAGAGATGGAGCCTCAGATTCAAGGTATACATAGTCATCCGGTTTGGCAGAAATGTGGATTGTGTGAAAGAAAATAACACCAAAGAAAGCTGGGAGGTGAGGTGGGGAGGCAGACTGTGGAGGGCCTTTTAATCCCTGGTTTAAGAGTTTGAATCTCAGCCTAGAGGCAATAGGAAGCCACTAAGATTTTTGAGTAGGGGATCCACATGTGCAGATTGATACTTAAGGAATATTACTTTGACAGATGAGTGGAGGATGGATCAGAGATGGGGAAAGGATGGAAGCAGGGAGAAGAATTAGGAGACTATTGCAATAGTCCGGGAAAGAGATGGTGAAGGACTGAGCTGATGGTGAGGGTGGTGGCTGTGAGTGGAGAAAAGGGGGTAGATGCAAATATTATTGAAGGGGATTTGATAGGAACTGGCAATTGATTGGATCTGGAAACAAGGGAGAGGGAAAGGGGGAAGGGTGACTCCGAGACTGTGAATCTGGTGCCTTTCATAGAAATAGGGAAGTTAGGGAGAGGGATGGATCTTGGGAGGAAGATGACGAGTTCCCTTTTGGGCGTTGAGTTTGAGATGCCTAAGGGACATGGAGGGGATGTCAGGAAGGCAGGTGGTGATGCAGAAGTATCAGGAGAGAAGTTAGGGCTGGCTATGTAGTCTGGGGAGCCATTTGCATAGAGATGATCGTCAAACCCATGGGATCTCTGATGACATCACTCCCCCCATCCCCCAATCATCAAACATTTTCACATTTGGTTTTTACAGCAGTCTTGCAGGGTAGGTAAGACAAGCATGATTTGTTTGATGAATGGGGAAATGGAGACAGAGAGATTAAGCGCCTGGAGAAAAGTCACACATTGAGCTGTCGGCAATTGACTTGAAATCAGCAAAGTCTGGATTCAAATCCTGACTCAAACATTTACTAGTTGTGTGACCCTAGGGAAGTCACTTTAACCTCTTTATGCCTCTATTTCCTTATTTGTAAAACAAAGAGATTGGAACCAATGACCTCAAAGGTCCTTTCTAGTTCTAAATCTATGATCCCATGATTTCCAGATTCCTAGCTCATTATTCTTTCCAGATATATTTCAACAAAGTCATTGAGAGTGGGGCTAACCAAGTCGCTTCCCTGCTGTGCCTCAGTTTCCTCTATCACCAAAAGAGACTAACCTCGCTCATGTCAGTACCTAGTATCCACAGTTGGGATAGTGGATGCTTTGTTGACTCAGTGGAATGAATGAATGGATTCCCACCAACCTGACCACAGGAGTTGTTTTGCAAATGTACAAAGTTAAAAACCAAACGGTGCCGCCAAATCACCACTAGAATCCTCTGCAGTTGCATAAGGCTACTTCGCCTGTTGCTAGCTTTCCTGGCTATTTGAACCTCACCTGGGAGGAAATGTGAGACAAGTATTGTCCCAATTTGAAAGATAAAAAAGGGGATAACCCCCCCCCCCCCCCCCGCACTTCCTTCAGTGCAAAACCCAGTGATGTGTGGAAAGAATACTGAGCTCCCAATCAGGAGCCTGAAGTCCTGTCCTGGCCCTGCTACTGACTCACTGGGTGACCTTGGACAAATCCCTTTGGCTCTCTGGGCCTCAGTTTCTCCACCTACAAAAGGCTAGATGGTCTCCAAGGTCCCTCCCAGCTCTGATATTCTGAGCCTGAGAGGTTGATTGACTAACACGTGAGTTTGTGGTGGTGCCAAACCTGGAATCTTGGTGTCCTGCCTTCTCACCCTGTGCCTCCTGGAAGGATCAAATTAGGTTCTGGGTTTGAATTCAGTCAAATTAGTCTGGTGAGCTTTCTCAGCAGCCAGAAGAAAGAAGGCAGGAATGTTTCATTTTTGGCTTTATATCCCTAGCCCCCTCTTAGCACAGTGCCTGGCACACTGTAAGCATTTAAGAAACATTTGTTGAATTCAGGAAGGAGGAACAGAAGAAAAGCAGGAGAGAAGAAAGAAAAGGAAGGGAGGGAGGGAGGAAGGAAGACAAGAAGAGAAGGAAAGACAAAAAAATAGAAGGAGGGAGTGAAAGCAGGATGGAAAAAGGAAAAGAGATGATGAAACAAAGGGAGGAAGGTAAGAAGGTCTAGTAAGGAAAGACAAAAGAAAGTGGGGAGTGTGAGAAAGAGGGAAGGGAGAAAATAGGGGGCTAGGGAAGAAGGGAGGGAAGAAAGAAGGAAAGGAGTGAGGTAAGAAGGGAAAGAAAAGAAAGAGGGAAGAAAGAAGGGA
>NW_020954603.1:6162666-6162850 GCF_900497805.2 Vombatus ursinus | reverse complement strand
GAGTGAGGTAAGAAGGGAAAGAAAAGAAAGAGGGAAGAAAGAAGGGAAGGAGAGAGGAAGGGCAAGAATGAAAGAAGGGGAGGGAAAGAAGGAGGATAGAAGGAAAAGAGGGAAGACAGGAGGGATGGAGGGCAAAAGGAAGAAAGGATGGAAAGATGGGAAGGAAGGCAGGGAAGGAGGGCAG
>NW_020954603.1:6133166-6162656 GCF_900497805.2 Vombatus ursinus | reverse complement strand
AAAGGAAGGAGCAAAGGAAGAAAGATGGGAAAGGAAGGAGAGAAGGAACAGGGAAGGAGTGAGGAAAGAAGGGAAAGGGAATAAAAAGAGAAGGATGGAGGGAAGGATAGGAGGGAAGGAGGATAGTAGGAATAGAAAGGTGGAGGGAGGGAGGAAAGGGAAGGAGGAAGGGAAAAAGGAGGGAAGAGAAGTGAGGCCGAGTGAGGGCAGAGGGAAGAGGGAAGGGAAGGAGGGAGGGCAGCGGCTGGAGAGCGCGGCCGGCCGGCTGGGCCTCACCTGAGCCACCACATGTAGCGGTGCTCGTAGGGGAAGAAGCTGTGAGGGTCGCTGCAGCAGTAGCGGTGGTCCTGGAAGCCGCAGCAGTAGACAGCGGCCGCCTCGCCGCCCGGTCCCGGGCAGCTGAAGCCGCTCACCAGCTCCTTGGCGGCGTTCAGGTAGCTGCTACACGAGCCGCTCATTGCGCGCAGCTCAGCGGCGACCCGGCTGGGGCCGGACTAACCGGAGGACGGCCGGGCGGATGGACGCGCCCGGCGGTCAGCCAGCCGCGAGTCGGGTGCGCCCTGGGAGGTCCTGGAGGGCTAGGGAGGCACCTGCTGCGTCCTCTCGGACTGAGCCTGGGCGCGGCCTGCGGCTGGGGGTGGGAGCTCTGGTGAGCCCTCCTGGAGGTGGGGGCTTTCCGAGTCTGACCTATGGCACTCCAGCTCAGGGTCTTGGGCCTCGGGGGGGCCGGGGGGTCTCTGGCTCAGAGCTCTTTTTCTTCTAGATCAGGAGCCGCTGATTCTTCAGTCCCTGGGTCTGTCCTCCAACCCCGGGGCTCCAAGCTCAGGAGATCCCCAGGCCCCGCGCACATTGGGCTCAAAGACGATGTGAGAGAGAAGCCCTGACCCAGTCAGAGCGGCTGCCTACCGGGGGACTTGTTTGGAGAGGAAAAGGAAGAAGGGAAATGGGAGGGAGGAAAGAAAGAGGGAGGGAACTGAGATGACCTGGGGACAATGAGCGAGGAGGGGGAAAAGAGCAGAGGAGGGAATAAAGGCAGGGAATGTCAGAGCTGGCAGACCTGAGAGGCCCTCCAGCGTAATTCCTCATTTTACAGAAAAAGAAACTGAGGCCCAGAGAGAAAGGGAAAGGGGAAGGGGAAAAGGGCAAAAACTGGGGCTAAAGCCCTGGACACCTGACTCCCAGACTCGTGTTCTTTTCCCTGAAAAGGTAGGAATGAGTGAATGGGGTGGGGGGTGGGAGGAGTAGAAGACAGAAATTGAGAAACAAAAGAGGCCAAAGGAAAGGAAGGAGAGGGGTGGGGTTGGGGAGGAAATTCAATTCAGCTACCATTCGTTAAGAGCCTGTTATTGTATATTCAAGGCCCTGTGCCAGGTACTGGGTTTGAAAAGATGAAGTAGACCCTTCCCAGCCTCCCTCCCCCACTTCCCCCTATCCCTACCTGGCAGCTCCCAGTCTGATAGTCTAACAGTAGAAAGACATATCTATACCCAGGCAACATGCCAGGCTGGGGTCAGCAAAGCAACCTCAGAAGATCATAGGATCTACAGCTGGGAGGTACCAGAGAGAGAATCTTACCCTTCTCCATTTTACAGAGGAGGAAACTGAGGCAGCATAGAGAGAAGGGATTTGGCAAGGATCACACAGCCAGAATGTAGCAGAGCAAAGATGAGAAGCCAGGTCTTCTGCTTCTTCACTTTGTGCCTTTTCTTCAAGACCAGGGTTCCCCAGGGAGAGAAGACAGCATGGAGGGAGGAACGGTGGGTGCTGTAAGAGTTTCATCTGGCTTATTTCCTGAATTTGACTATGAGATCAACGAACGGGCTTCATCTTTTTGTCTCCCATCCATCTTACTCTTCTGCCACCTTCTACCCCATCGCTTCAAATGACACCCAGACTGCTTTTTTCCTGCTGGAACTTCTAAAATTTCTTAAAACCAGCGCTTTGCTGAGATGCTTCCTGTTCCTCTATGGGGAGGATCTCTCTTTGAAAGCCTCCTGGAACTCCTAAAATCAGAGTGGATTCAAGCACGGGGCTTAGTGTTTCTTCTAAGTATGAGAATCATAAAAGCTCGGAGCTGGAAGGGACCTTGGTTCAAATAGTGAGAGGCTGGGAGGACGCTCAGAATGGAAATTGTCAGAGCTGAGAGGGATCTGAAAATATCTAATGGCAGAGTTAGGAGGGTCTTCAGACTGGAAAATATCAGCTGGGAAGGACCTTAGAACATGGAAAGACAGCTGGAAGAGATCTAAGAACACAGAACATCAACTGGGAGGATGTGGGAGGTTATCTAATCTAACCTCATTTTAGAGATGAAGAAGAGAGGGAAAGAGGTAATAGAGATAAAGAAGGTGAGGAGAGAAAGGGGGAAGGAGTAAGAGGGGAGAGGAAGAGTAGGCAGAACAGGATCTGGGAGAAGAGGGCATTTCTTCAATACTTTCCGCACCAAGGCCCTGTGCTCAGCACGGGAAAGGCTACAGGAGATACTATTCCTCCCCTCGAAGAGCTTATGATGAAGGGCTGGCGGTGGGGAGGTGAGACATAAGTCAGATGGCCGAATACTTCATACACATGGTTGTGCACTCAATGTGTCAGATGGGCAACATGGGATAATGAAAAGAACACTAGAATTAGAGACAAGAGACTTCAGTTCAATTACTATCTTGCTTCTGACATAATGTTTGGGAAAGTCACAACCTTATTTGGGCCTCCTATTTACCATCTGTCAAAGGGGGTGAGGCAGGGGGAGGTTGGACTAAATGACCTAGGCTCCTTCCTGATCCAAGAAAGATAGGATGCTGCTTCAACAGGTAGTGAGTTCCCATGTATTGGAAGGATTCAAGCAGAGGATTGATGATTTATTTGTTGGGGGATAATCAATATCAACAAGCACATATCAAATGTTTACCATGTCATTGGAATAAGCAAAAAAAGCAAAAACCTAAAGCAGTCCTTGCCCTTGGGGAGCTTACATTCTAATGGGGAAGAATACATATATATATAGATAGATAGATAGATAGATAGATAGATAGATAGATAGATAGATATAGATAGATAGATATATACATACATAAATTAATACACCCAAGTTATATACAGAGTAGATACAAGGTAATGGTAAAAGAACTAGCAGATGGAGTGACTAGGGAAAGCCTCTTGCAGAAGGTGGGGTTTTAAATGAGTCTTGATGGAAGCCACAGATTCTAAAAGGTGAAGGTGAGGAGGGAGGGCATTCCAGGCATGGAGAACAGCCAGTGCAAAGGCACAGAGATAAGAGATGGGATAGTATACCTGAATCACAGATTGCATGGAGGGGAGTAAAGTATAAGAAGCCTGGAAAAGCAAGAAGAGCAAGGGTGTGAAGTTTTAAATGCTAAGCACAGGAGTTTATATTTTATCCTATCGATAAGAGGGAATAACTGAGGCTTATTGATTAAGAAGAGGGTGACATGGTCAGATCTGAGCTGGGTTGATAGGATCAAATCCTCAGAGAAGTCAAGAAGGAGAATTGAGAAAAGGCCATTAGATTTGGCAATGAAGAAGCAATTGCCAGCCAGAGTAGTTTCAACTGAATGATGGTGTCGGAAGCTGCATCGAAGAACAAAGTGGAAGCTCTGAGGGACAGGTGGCTTTTTCAATGAGTTTAGCTGAGAAGGGGAGGAGGGATGTAGGATGATAACTGCAGAGGATGGTAGGATCAAAGGAGGCTTTTTTTAAAGGATGCAGCCTAGATGATCATGTTTGTAGGCAGCAAGGAGAGAGCCAGGAGGGAAAGAGAAAGAGAGACAGAGAGAGACAGAGACAGAGAGAGAAAGAAAGAGACACAGAGTCAGAGACACACACACAGAATTAGACAGAGACAGAGACAGACAGAGACACAGAGAGAGATAGAGACACAGAGAAAGAGAGAGGGGGGAGAGACAGAGACAGAGACAGAGGGAGATGACAGAGAGACACAGAGAGAGATAGAGACAGACAGAGACAGAGAGAGAGGATGATAATGGGGGCAGTCTGCTGGATAAGATGGGAGATGGAACCCAGGCTACATGTAGAGTGATTGACCTTGGCAAGGAGAAAAGTCACTCCTTCATCAAAGACTGTGATGAAGGAGGAAATAATGGAAGACATCAGAGGCATATGAAATGAGGAGAAAGAGAGAAGAGGGAACTCACAGTGAATAAACTTTTTTATTTTAAGGTAAGTATGAGACAAGGTGAGAACATAAGGGAAGGGAGTGCTATGGGATGGTTGGAGAAAGAAGAGACTTGGAACAGCCACTGTGGAGAGTGTCCTAGACAGTCTGTTAGTATGAAGTCAAAGGGCCTGGTTGAAGTTGGCTAGCATATCTTTGTATAGGACCCGGTCATCATGACTTCCTTACTTCCTCTTGCTGTGTTCAGAAGGACATAAGTAGGAATGAAGGAGGCTTTTGGTGGAGGTAATACAGGTTTGGGACTTGACAAGGCTTGGTTAGCCAGTTCACCAAAGGGTCAAGATTAGGAAGAGAGGAGAGTATAGCCAGAGCATGGGTGAGGGCTAGGGGAGTTACTGAGGCATAGGGAGATTGGAAGTCATGGTATGGAGAAAGAGCATGGTTAGGGATAGTAAGGCACAGGGGAACTATGGAATGATCAAAGAGTATAAACAAATAAAGAAATTTGGGGTTCTTAAACTTGGAATGGGATACTTGTAGGTGATGGAAAGATCAGGAGTACAACCATCCCTGTGTGCTGCTGAGGAGTATGAATAGATTGAAGAACTTAGAAATTAGGCTACTTGAAGAAACATCAATAGGTATTTTACAGTTTCCCTCGTATGAATGCAGGAATCAAGACTGTGAGTTAGGCATTAAACTCATTGAGAAAGGAGGAAAGATGTTCTGGGCCTCATGAGAGGCAACTTGGTGGCCCAGTGGATAGGGCACTGTGCCTGGAATCAGGAAGATTTAAGTCCAAATTCAGCCTAGCTGGGTGATCCTGGGCAAGTCACTTAACCTCTGCCTGCCTCAGTTTCCTTAATTGTGAAATGGGGGTAATAATAGTACCTATCTTCCAAGGTCGCTGTGAAGATCTCATGGGGTATCCATAAATGCTTAGCATAATGCCTGAGACATAGTAGGTGCTTAATAAATGTTTGTTCCCTTCTCTCCCCCCAATAGATAACAGCCACAGGGTCTGGATTGGGTGATAAATTTGGATAGTGTGAACCTCAACGGAGGAGAAATTACTGTGTGATGGTAGTAGAATGAGAATCTGGAAGTAGCAATGTTGCTCTTGAAGTATTCTACGATACTTCAGCAAGAAGTATTCTGACTCCCCCTTGGGGACCAGTGAGTCAGGGGAGATGAGAGAAAGTACAACAAGTGCTGAAAAGGATGTTCAACGTTATGTAATGCAGTCCAAAGGGAGCCAGGTCTCAGTGAGTGCCAGAAGATGGAAGGACTTGGAGAGGATCAGGTTAAAAATGATGGCAGTTTATTAATTGTGGAACAGGAATTCCAGAGGGCACAGTGGAAGGAAGACAGATCTTCAGTGGGACAGGAGGGGGCATCTGGGATGAAGATTTGTTCTTCAGTTGGAGATTTAGTATCATTGTCTTCTGAGTCCAAACCAATCAATTAATGAATCAACAAGCATTGATTAAGCACCTGTGATGTGCTAGGCACTATGCTAGGCAATAAGGATACAAAAAAAAAAAAAGGTGAGGTAGTCATTGCCCTCAGGAAGCTTACATTCTATAAAGAGATATTCTATTAAGGGACAGAGGAAGATGTAGTGGTGGTTGGTGACGGACTCCCTGCTGGGGGGATCTGAGGCAGCTATTTGTCAACTTGACATTAAGAGCAAGAAATCTGCTGTCATCTTGGGGCATGAATCAGGAAGTTGTTGATGAGACTCCCAAGACATAAAAATCTTGTGATAAAAGAGTAAATCAGATAAAGCAATTTTGTAGTTTGAACATGGAAGTGGAACCATTGTGGGTGATGTCTGGCCATCCTTGAGGGTAGATGAAGTAGTTTGGAGGAATATGTCATGGGAACTGAATAGAATGAGGAATTGGGAAGCTGGGT
This sequence comes from Vombatus ursinus, assembly GCF_900497805.2. Lineage (NCBI taxonomy): Eukaryota > Metazoa > Chordata > Mammalia > Diprotodontia > Vombatidae > Vombatus > Vombatus ursinus. The sequence goes on along the minus strand of NW_020954603.1, from coordinate 6,156,589 downwards.
TAAATCAAAGTCCCCTAGTAAGGGAAGGAATTAAAGTAGAGAAGACCATGAGTCAGTCCCAACTCTTGATTACTCCCACCACCTGCCTCCTTCTTGCTGAACAGGGCAGGAGGAAGTCAAGAAACTGACTGTGTGCAATACTAATTTATGCTGGTTAATCTCTTAATTTTCAATTCCAAATTCTCTCCCACCCTTCCTCCATCTCTCCCCCACCTATTGAGAAGGCATATGAAGTCATGAAAAACATATTTCCATATTAGGCCATGTCAAGAAAAAATAAAAGCAAGAGAAGTAAAGAAAGAGAAAAAAAACATATGCTTCAGTCTGTATTCAGAGTCCAACAGCTCTCTGTCTGGAGGTATACAGCATTTTTCATCCTGAGTCTTTTGAAATTGTTGGGGTTCATTGTATTGATCAAGAGTTACTAAGTGTTTCACCATTGATTATCATTACAATGTTGTTACTGTATACATTGTTCTCCTGGTTCTCCTCATTTTACTCTGCATCAATTCATATAAGTCTTCCCAGGTTTTTCTGATCACCTTTCTAATTTCTTATAGCACAATACATACTGGTTAATCTCAAAATTTACTCCAATAAGACAATCTTTTTCTTCCTCCCTAATTGATTCTCTATCCATCTTATGTTCCACCGTGATTATTCTAAACCTTCTTTTCTGTCTTCAGTCCTCCCATAACACTCCCTTCCCCTCCTTTCTCATTTGAGGCCCTTGTTTCATATTCCACTAAAAAAATTGAGGTGAAAAAAAATTGAGGTCATCCATCATGAGTTCCCTCTTCTTCCTTTCTTCTCATCTCACATCTCTTTGACATTTTCCACTAGTTCCTTCATTCCAATCTTTGGTTAAGAGGTGACCCCTCTCCTTGCCAAGGGCAACCACTCTACATAGACCTTGATCCCATCCCCTCCTGTATTTTCCAGCAGATTGACCTCTCCTCCATCATGCCCCAATCTAATGACTATGATCTGTTTTTGATGATTCACATGGGTACAAATGACACTGGAACCTAGGAAGCATTGCCAAACATTATGAAGTTTAAGGCAAGAAACTGAAGACCTTATGGGCAAAGGTGGAGCTGTTTTTTTTGTTTTTTTTTGTCTTTTGTTTGTTTGTTTGTTTGTTTTACTGCTGCTGATCACAGACTTTGTAAAAGATGGGCTTTATAAAAGAAAGGCAGATTTGGGAAGGGAACAGCTGATTCAGGAGATGATATCTGAGAGCAGGATTTAGATTTTGGTGTTATGGTTTAAAACACAAGGAAGTTAGGCTCCAGGCTCAGGGCTGGTAAAAATATATTTGCCTAGAGTTATGCAAATCTAATCAAAAGGATCCACATCCAAAGAAAGAACTATGGAGTTTGAATGCAGATCGAAGCATACTATTTGCTATTTTTTTTTCTTCTGTTGTGTTTTGTTTCTTCTTTCTGGTAGTTCCTCCTATTGGTTCTAATTCTTACTTACAACATCACTAATGTGAAAATATGTTTAATAGGAATGTATATGTATAGCCTATATCAGATTGCTAGCCGTCTTAGGAAGGAAGGTGGGGAAGGAGGGGGAGAAAAATTTAAAACTCAAAAGCTTATTGAAGTGATTGTTGATAAATCAAAATAAATTAATTAAATTATCAAAAAAACTAATCAAAAGGGTTTTAAACTGAAAAGGAAGGGGAAAGGAGAAAACAGCCTACTAGAAGAAAAATAGCAGCAGAAACATGCAGAAAAGCACAGGAGAGAAAATACAAGAAAGAAACTAATAATGCCACCCATGTTCTCAGACATCTGATGCAGTTCAAAGTTTAGACAACAATCAAGAGCCTGTAACTTAAAGAATTACTGAAACTTGGTGGGATGAGGGTTGAATTTGGAGTCAGAGGACCTGAATTCAAATCCTGACTGTGCTACTTACTACCTGTGTGACCTTAAGTAGTCATTTAACCAGGGCCTCAGTCTTCTCAGCTGTAAAATGAGGGCATTGGACTAGGTCATGACCTTTCAGCTCTATGATCCTTGATCCGATGAACTCCATGATTAGAATATTCCTCTGGGTGGCCATACCTTATTCAAAAGGAATAGATTAGCATAGTACAGTGAAAAGAGTCCAGGCTGTAGAGTCGAGGACCTGGGTTCAAACCTTATTTCTGAGGTTTGCTACCTGTGTGACCCTCACCTCCTGGACCTCATTCCTAAAATGTTTTCTCATCTGTAAAACCAGAGGGTTGGGTTAGTTGGCCTCTGAGGTCATTCTAGCTCTAAGACCCTATGGTGCAGATAAGTGGAGGGGGCAGGGTAGTATTTTCTGTTTAGAAGACACATTCGTGTGAAGCAATCCAGGAACAGGAACATGGTGGGAGGGAGGGGAAGCATTGTGGAAAGTAGTTGAATAAAGGCTATTTGAGGTAAAAAAAAAAAAAAAGCAATAGTATGCTTATCAGAATATAGGAACAGTAACAATTCCCAATTATGACATGAATCCATTCATCAAAGATTTATTAAGGATTGCTATTTGACAAGAACTATACTAGGCACAAGGCAGAGAGGCATGATACAGTGGTGATAGAGGACTTCAGTGGTATAGACATCTTCTGGTGATCTCTTTGGGCCCAAAGCAGACCAGAAAATTAATTTCATTTATCCATGGGCAAAGGAACAATTGAAGGCAACCTCTATGCTACCTAGAGGCCACTAGGGGGTGCAATAACTAAATGCCCTGGTCCTGGAGTCGAGAGGAACTGTGTTCAAATGTGGCCTCAGACGCTATCTGTGTGACCCTGGGCAAGTTGACTTTTCTCAGCTGTAAAATAGGGATAATAACCACACCTACCTCTCAACATTGTTGTAAGGATCAAATGAGATGTTTGTAAATATGCCCAGCATATAGTAGGCATTAATAAATTAGGTAAATTAAATATAGTAGCATTAATAAATGTTTGTTTCTTTCTTTTCCATTCTGAATCTGATTTGTTAAATATGAGATCTTGAGTAGAGCTGAATGGCCCTATATTAGAATTTGTAACAAAAAAAGGAAAACCAAACAGAATCTGATGTGCCTTTGAGATTTGGGGAAGGTACATTTCAAAGATCTTAGAAAAATGGTAGGTTGAAACCCATAGTCTAAAATTCTACTGGAGAAGTCACTCCGGGAAGGAGAGGAAACCCTCAAGAATGAATTCTGAAGAGCCAAAGAGAAATAATTCTTATGATGAGTCAAAAGAGACCAATGCAAATGCATAAGGAACTCTCTGACCAATTTAGATTTTTAAAAGACATATACAGAAGGTAGAAACCAATGAGGGATGAATAAAAAAAGTGTAGCATGGCCCTATAATATTTTCACTTAACCTTTATCTGCTTCAATTTCCTCAACTGTAAAATGGGATAATAATACCTGCTTCTCAGAGTTGCTGTGAGTTTAAAATGAGATCCTATTTTAAAGTCCTTTGCAAACTTTAAAACACTATATAAATGTGAGTTATTATTATCATCATCACTACTGTCATCATTATGAGTACTAAAACCTCAGAATGAGTGAGGCCGGTGAAGAATACTAAGGAAAATAAGACTTTTTTTTAAAATTGGGAATATAGGAGTATGGCATAATGGAAAAATTGTAGGACGTGGAGTCTTACTATTCAGGAAGACCTCAATTGAAATTCCTCCTCAGATACTTACTAGCACTGTGACCTTGGCCAAGTCATGACCTTTCTGGGTCTGTAAAATGAAGGGTTTGGGGTCTTTGACCTCTAAAATCACTGCCATTTCTAAATCTGTGATTTTATGAATAAAGGGAAGTATCAAAGAAGGGATGGAAATGCTGGTTGGTGTGGATATGATGAAGAGAAGGGAGAATTGTTCAACTCTTACTATTACCAGTGATAACTGAAAGATAACAGAGAATGAAGGAGGTATTGCAGGGTTGGAGAAGGGTAAATGCCCTGATTTTCCAAAAAGGGGAAAGGATGAAATCTGCAAGCTAGAAGCCAGTGAGCTGGATCATTTTTCAAAAAGAGGTTAGTATTTTTAAAAGGAAGAAGGGATCCCAAAGAGACAGCTTGGTTTCATCAAGAACTGGTCCTATCAGACTATCCATTTTTTTTTGACAGGGTACTAAATAGATGAGGGGAATGCTGTGGATATACCTTACCCAGATTTCTAGCAGATCATTTGATAATCTCATGATATTTTTTCTGGAAAAGATGGACATATATGGGCTAGATTAGAGCACATCTAGATGTATTTGGAACTAGATTCAAAGAGTAGTTATTAATAGTTTGATGTCAACTTGGCAGGAAGTCTCTAATGGAGCGCCTCAGGGATCTATGTTTGGTTCTGTGATGTTTAACATTTTTTTTTTTTATCAATACCTTGATTAAAGGAATAGAGGGCATGCAAATCCAACTTGCAAATGACACGAAACTAGGAAGGATTGATAGCCAGTTGGTAGAGTCAGGATCCAAAAAGATCTTGACAGGTTAGAACACTGGGCTCAATCTAATAAGATGAAATTTAATAGAAATAAAGACTTATACTTGAGTTCAAGAAACTGACTTCACCAGAACAAATCAAGGGAAGCATGTTTGGATAGCAGTTTGTCTGAAAAAGGGCTGGGTGTTTTAGTAAGAATTTGATTCAAAAATGGGATGTGTTGGCCAAAAAAGGGTAAAGGGGGCTTGGATTGCATGAAGAGAGCCATAGAATCTATAAATAAGGAGGTGATGACCCTCTACTTTCCCTCCTGCCCTCCTCAGACCACACTGAGCATTGGGTTAAGCTCCGTGAGTCACTTTTTAGGAAGTACATTGACAATCTGGAGACAGAGGAAGACACCAAGATGGTGAAGAGCTTTGAGATCCTGCCATGAGGATCATTGATGGAACTAGGAATGTTTAGCCTGGAGAAGAGGAAATTTAATGGGAGACATGAAAACTATTTTCAAGTATTTGAAGAGGTGTCTTGGGGAAGACAAATTGGCTTTTTTTTTCCTTTTGGTCCCAGAGGAACAGTGGGTAGAAGCTGCACATTGGGGTGGGTAAATGTAGACCAAAAGTCAGGAAAAACTTGCTAAGAATTAGAATTCTCCAAAAGTGGAATGGGCTGCCTGGAGAGGCTGTGGGGTCTCTTTCACTAAAGTCTTCAGTGGAAAGGTAGATGACCACTTGGGTATGTTGCAGAGGGGATTCTTGTTCAAGTACAAGTTGGATTCAATGATGTCTGAGATTCCTTTTAACTCGGAGATTCTGGATTCTAGAGATCTGGCTTTAAATCCCACCTCTGCCCCCTTTACTAGATGTATGAACATGGTTATGTTCCTTCATCATGTTCCAGTCTCAGTTTCCTTATCTTTAAAAGGCAAATAATAATGCCTGTAGCACCTATCCTACAGAGTTATTCATAGGATCAGATAAAACAATGTTTGCAAATCTTAAAGTACTCAATAAATGTCGCGTTATTGTTCCCAACTCTGCCTTATACTGGTTGTGCAGCCTTGGGTAAGTCACTTCCCTTCTCTCGGCCTCCTTAGGGAAGCCTCCCATGATTGCCCTGTCACTAATGACCTTTCCGCTTACATATTACACACAGCCCTTGTGTTGGACCTTTCTGGTGTACTTATCATGTAATATTGTGTATTAATAGTTTTTTGTGTGGGAGTTATCACCTTGTAGTCCACGGGCTCCAGGAAGATATGGACTAGATCCTATCACCTGAACTTTCTCTCTCTCGGCCCGAAACAGGGGGTCCTGCACACAGCTGGTGCTTCATACCTATTTGGTGAAGGGACGTTGGGCAATGAATGAGCGATCTAGAAAATCCGGAGAAAGGAACTCAGAGCTATGAAAATTTCTACCACCAGGTGGCGCCCTGAAGAAGGGAAAGATAATTAGCCTGGTCTTTAAACTACGGGAGTGTTTCTCGTTTCTCATTTTAACTTTTTAAGCAATTATTATGGCCTTCTCCCCTACCTGGATGCTTGTTCAGTGGTTACCCTTCACCAGGGAAGAAAAAAAGACCTTGTATTTAGAACCAGAAGGGCTGGAACCAAATCCTGTTGTGGCCCCAGACTAGTTATGTGACCGAACTATCCACTTTCTCTGGACCTCACTTTTCTCCTCCATGAAATGAAGATAGTAAGATGTACACTAAGTGGCTAGATGACCTTCCTTGGATTCAGGAAGATTTGAATTCAAATCCCACTTCTAACCCTTATTCACTCAGTGACCAGGGACCAAACATTTAGGGTTGCTTAGCCTGGGGGGTTAGATTTCAGGGAATCCTAAAGGAGGAAAACTACACCTTCACTTTCACTAAACTCTAACTGTAATTTTTCATTTCCTTCAATTATGAATTTTTAAAAATAAGTATTACTCTGATGAGGGGTCCATAGGTTTCACCAGACTGCCAAAGAAGTCCAGGACGGACAAAAGGTGGAGAAACCCTGAGAAAACCACAAATTATAAAGACTGATCTACATCAGGAGAAGGAGTTCCCACACCTGGAGTTCCTTAAACATAAGAAATCATAGACCCTGCCCCCACCCCAAGAAAGACATACTTTTGCATACCTCAGGAAATATCTCTAGAGCTGCAAGTAGGAGAAAGGGGGCTAGATTTGGAAGCAGGTGTTAGGTATCGTGCTAAGCACTGGGGATACAAATTAAGGCAGAAAAGACCTGGGTTTGAATTCCACCTTGGCTAGCTGTGAGATCTGGGGGAAAAAAACCCTTCTCTCTGAGCCTCAGTTTCCTCTCTGTAAAATCAGGACAAAATACAGCATTGCCTACTTCACAGCGTGGTTGTGAGGATAGCATTTTGGAAGCCTTAAAGCAATGGAGAAATGGGTATTATTCTAAAGAGTGCGGTGCATAGAGACAGAGACTCAGTTTTGTAGGCAGACTCTGTTGCTTGTCTGTATGGCTTTGGGCAAGTCATTTTACCTCTCGCAGTCAGTTTCTTCCATAAAACTAGACTAACAATACTTACCCTGTGTACCTCACAGAGTTGATGGGGGGGAGGTGGAGACAGTATTTTCAAAAACCTTGATTCAATCCACTACGCCTTTAATAAGCACCTGTTCTTGCTAAGCACAGTGTTTGAGGTTTATTTTTGCATCTCAGATGCTCAGTATAATGGCTTGCTTGTTGCAAGTACTTAACAAATACCAAATGAATATAGGAATGAATGAATAAAAACACATAAATGAAATAGTCCTTGCCTTCAGGGACTATATTTTATTAGAATACAATTCACACACAGATAAGTAAATATACACTACATATATATATATACAAAGTAAATATGAAGTAGTTTCAATTAAAGTGCTATAGGAATGCGAATCATTTTTATTATTCCATTTCCTGTTGTTATCATCATGGTCTGAGTAATTCCAGCCATGTACCTGAATGATCCAGGTGAAACTGAAATAAACTTTCCTTCTTCCTCAGTGATAACAGCAGGATTGGAAGGCTAGATCCTGAGCCTTGGCTACAGTGTACAGCCCTGAGACAGCCACAGGTGGGGGCCTTCAAAGGTGGCTTTGGAAACTGATGTCTTCACCAGAGTCCCTGTGGATACCAACAGGTGGCCTAGCGGCTGTCAGATGCCCAATCCCAGGCTAACACTGCTGCTGGTGACATGTGCTCAGTTGCTGCACAGGATGAGGGAGAAATAATCAGTCCTTGACTGCTCAACACAGCTGCCTCAGACTATCCAATTTTCCCAATTGGTAACCCAGCCAGTGCCTGGAGCCAATAGGTACTGTTCCTGGCCATTTTTTTTTCAGGTTTCTTGGGTCAGCATGATCATTGGACGTGGGTTGAGAGGAAGTTTGATGTCAAAAGTGTGCTGAATTGCGAGTCAGGACTCCTGAGTCCTAAACCTGTCTCTGCTAAGAAACTGGTGCATGATCTTAGCAAGCTACCCTTGGAGCCTCAGTTTTGTCCTCTGTAAAAGCAGAGTTCAGACTAGATGTTCTCCCTAAGGGGCCTCCCAATTCCACCATTCTATGTTTTCAACTCATTCCTCATTGTGCCTTCTCTCCTTGCTCAGGGCACAGTCCTCCAAATCACTTTCTAGCCTGTTCCATGCCCTTTCTATCTTACCTTTATATTCCTTATTAGCATGTAAGCTCTCTGAAGGCAGGGACTATCTTTCTTTTTTGCTTGTGTTTGTATTTCCAACATTTTGCACAATGCCTGGCATATAGTAAGTGCTTAAGAAAAGTTCTGTCTGTCTATCTATATAATGTCTATGTTCTAAGGTCCCTTCAAGCTCAAACATCCTATACTATGTTGCAAGATCCCTTCCAGAACTGATGATCTCTCTTCTAAGGTCCTTCCCAGCCCTGGCATTCTATGTTCTAAGTTTCCTTCTGGTTTTCACATTCTATAGGGCAAAAGCCCTTCCAGTTCTGGCATTCTGTGTTCTAAGATCCCTCCCAGCTCTTATCTGGTATATTCTACAGGCCCATTCAGCTGGTCTTATCTTTGAATGAGGCCTTAGAAGCAAACACCTGTTTCACAGAAGGCCTCATAAGCTTCCTGCTTAGCATGATTTCAAGGGAACAAGGAAAACCCCAATGAAGAAAAACATACCTACTACTAACCTGCTGTGCCAAAACTAAGGACTTCAGTCTCCTATGAAAGAAAAGACTGAAAATGCAATCACCTCTTAAAAGAAGGAACCCAGTGACTTACCACTCTTCAGTAATTCAACATAGGCAGGGGTCCCAGCACAGTAGAGGGTAGGCATACAAGAGGAATGGCTAAGTGGCATGATCTCTCCTTCATAACCTCTATCCTGGGGCTCAGGAACATAGCCTCTTCCCAGGCAGAAGCAATTTAAGAGGCTTGGGGTCAATAGCTTACTTATACAGCCTGACTGTGGTCCCACTCTGCTCCTGGGGAAAGACAGCATGATGAAATGAGGAGAAGACCTGGATTGGAGGCCATCTTCTATCTCTTCCTAGGACTGCCTTGCTCACAGAGAAGGCCCTGTTAAGATTATGTCCCATAATCTGTAGTGGAACCAACCAGCAAGGTTGTGTGGTTCTCTTCCAATGTGATGAGGAGCAAAGAGTCAAGGTTGGGGTCAACAAGAGGACAAGGGGAAAGGGATCCAAGCATTCAGTTGCCATGATTCATTGAGAAGTCTGGACAGGGAAGGAGTGGTGCACTTTCCTCACAATGACTAGGAGGCAGGGAGTGTAAGAATTATTTCCATTTTACAAAGGGAGAAAGTTCAGCTTCAGAGAGGTTTAAGCAGAGGTTCTGTGATGCTCAAATTAGATCATGGATATTAAGTACTTTGCAAACTTTAAAGCACAATATAAATGCCAGTTATTGCTGCCCTCGCTGTTTTTGTTAACCTACAGTCACCAGACCTCCAATTTGGTGATGACTTCATTTTCTTTCTTCTTTCTTCACCAAGTTTTCTACTTTTTGCTGAGTTCAAGCAGTATTTATAGAGCAATACCTGGGCATGCTGGTAAAAGTTTAACAACCAGACTTTCCAGGAGGAGGAAAAAGTATACATGCATACTTTTTTTTAGGCAACTGGGGTTAAGTGACTTGCTCAGGGTCACACTGCTGGTGAATGTCTGAGGACAGATTTAAACTTGGGTTTTCCTGACTCCAAGGTCCAGTGCTCTATCCACTGCTCCATCTAGCTGCCCCTTTTATGTTTAAGCTGCATTAACAACACTTTCTTAAGTCTAGACAATAGTAAAAAGCCAATTAAGCCCTGACTTGTAGAGATTGCCATTTTCTGAAATATCAATAAATATTTGTTCAGAATATTTAACAATAGGACTAGAAATCCAGTTAGATCTGACTCTAGCATACCTCTGTGTGTAAGCAGTCCTGAAGTAGAATAAGCTGCCTGGGGAGGTTATGAATCAAGACTGAGTTTCCCATCACTGAAGTGGAAGCATCACTTGTCACAGATGCTGTAGAGAGGATTCCTGTTTAGAAATGCATTGGACTAGAAGCCACTGAGGTTCTTTCTAGTACTGAGAGTCTCTCTTCTATGTCTTGGCCAGGGTCAGTAACTAGCATGTGTCAGATTTGAACCTCCAAACCAAGTTTTCTGATTCAAATGCTCTTAACATCTCTCTGGAAATTGAGGGTCTATCACTAAGGTCCTTTTCAGTTCTAACATTCTATGATTCTGCTTTGAAATCACAAGTCAGGTGTAGATCAGCCAGCTAAAGGAGTCTCGTCCTCCTCCCTGGCATAATAACAATAATAATAATAATAATAACAGTAACAGTTTGAACTTAAATTCAGATTTACACATATTATCTCATTTGAGCTTCCCTGAAACTTTATGGTCAGTACTTATCATCCCCAGAGGAAACAGAGAGGCTTGAAGAAGTTAAGTTATTTGCCAAGGGTCACCTGGCAAATTTTAGCTATTAAGCCGACTAATAATTATTTATTAAGTCCTTACTAGGTGCCAGGAACTGTACTAAACACTAGAGATAGAAATAAAAATGAGACAATCCCCTCTCTCAAGGAACTTATATCATAATGTATGACTCACTGACCACATTCTGGGCTTTCCGGTTTCCCTCCCTTTGTTCACAAAGTTCCCCATACCTAGAATGCTCTCCCCACCAGGCATGGCCCTGTCCCACCTAATTCTCATACATGCCTTAAGGTCCAGCTCAAATTGCCACACACTATATGAAGTCATCTTAGTTCTTAACCTCCTTTTCCCACCAACTGAAAGGACTCTCTCTCACCTCTGAACCAGCACTCTGATTTGGACCTGGTGTCAAATCCCAGATCTTCTATGTATTTGTTGTTTGTGTAACAGTGAACATGTAACTTCACCTCTCTGGGCCTCAGTTTCCCCTCATGTAAAATTAGGGGGCTAGACTAGATCATAGGATCATAGATTTAAAGCTAGAAAGAGTATCTAGTCCAAAACCTTTGTTTTATCTTTTTTTTAATAATGATGTTTTGTTAGGATACAAACCAATCTTTAACAGAAAAATAACATGCATACATGTTTATAGCAAAAAAACCCCCAAAAACCTACTATATTAATAAATGCATTAGGTGGGCTTGTTTCTCAAAATGAGATGTCTTAAATGGCACTGCTTCTTATAATTCTTTTTCAATTACTTATTTTTTCTTTTATAATTTAAAATCCCTCCTACTAGCCAACCCCCTCATTTTAGAGGTCTCTAAGGCCCTCTTTTGACTGTAAATTATATGATCTTCTCATAGTCCTTATCACATACTGATACTCTGTCATATACATGATATTGGCGTCTTGCCTACCCTTCTACTGAACTGTTAGCTCTTTAGGAGTATAGTACGTGTCTTCATATATATATATCTGAATTCGTGATGCGCGCAGGGTCCCATAGAGAGCAAGAGCCGATAAACGTGATAGTGAGTCCGATCAGCACCTCGGACAGCTCTAAAGCTAGCACTGCTTCAGGGAGCTGTCTGCTATAGTTAGTTATGACCCTTTTCTCCTGAGAAGCTGTCAAAGTCAGTTCTTCCCCGTTTGCCTTTTATCCGTCCCATACTCTCTCCTACTCTCCTCACCACCACCCCCCCACTCCTCCCAAAGCGTCTAGACTCTTTTTGGTCGTAAAGGGCCAGAAGCTAGTTGAGGCAGATGTCGCTTTCTACCTCAACAATCTCACTGACCTGCTGAAACACATCAAGGTTTTCTAGTCGACTCTAGCGGCAGAATGTGCACTCAGCATCTTCTTCCCTGGTCCATCATGGCCTCTATTTATCAACTCAGACCTGGAAAGGTAGTTTATTGTAGAAGTTAATGCATCCAGTGTTCACCTTCTCTTAGAATACAGCTCTCTAACCCATGTCCTGACCAGATGCACAATTCTCTAGCAAACTGGCCATCCTGGAAAGGAACTACCACCGAATACGGGAGAAGAAGCCAATCACAGACACCTTTTCAGAGGGGAGAGCTTGCTGTCCTGGAGTCAGGAAAACCTGTATTTGAAGAAGCCATGCTGGTTCTCTGTGATCATTGCTTCTTTTTCTCAATGCTCAAACTCTATTCTATTAGTAATACATTCTAAAATTGTGTAAAATATGATTATATTCCAGTTCCAGTTCCAGAGGGACACTATGGCCTTGCAGAAAAGGTTTATTTTTAAAGATATTGACCAATCAACAAGCATTTGTTTAGGTATTGGAAATTCAGAGGCAAAAATGAAACAGTTCTTTCACTCTAAGAACTTACACTTGATTCAGGAAAATTCAAATTATTCATGAATTTTTCCCCCCTGGAACATGGATATTTTATAAGTGAGATAACACATTATTACATAATCATACACAAACAAAATTCACATCCTTTGACTATGACTTGTAAAGCCAGTTTCTGTATATGAAATTATTTCCCCCTGATTGTAATAAAAACAGTGGACTTTAAGTTTTGCAAAAAAAAAATACATTCTAAAATCTTACCAAGATACAAAGATAAGTTTATCATTGAAGACCTTACTGTCTTCCTCTTAAGAAATCAAAACATTTGCACTCTTTAAGTCTGGTGGCAAATCTTCCACCTTCTGAGGTTTTCTAGAAATCACTGGGATCAGCTCAGCAAATAACACCTGAGTGTTCTTTTATTACCTGAGGTGTATAGTTCTAAAAGACATTTTTATGAAAGATACAAATGTCTGGCTAAGGATCCTTGCTCTCTTTGGGAAAACAGAGAAAAGTTGCTATTTGGAAGACTCAGACTCACTTGAAGAGGTTCTATGGGACAACAGTGACTCATATCAAAGAGAAAGTAGAAGACTCCCATCAGTGCATTCCCAGAGTTCCCTGATTTGTATAGTCCATAATAAGCATAAATGCAGAGCTGGAAGTCACCCTATAGATCACTTAGTTTCATCCTTTCATTTTATAGCTGAGGTCTAAGAGAGGTTAAATAGCTTTATCCAAAGTCATGTGGGTAGCAAATAGCACAGCTAGGATTAGAAGATCATAGACAGAACTAAAAGGAACTTTAGGGGACATCTAGTTCAATTCTTTACATTTTAGGGAGTCATATGAGGAAACTGAGGCACAGAACTTACTTGATCTAGGTCACACAGGCAGGAAGTATTAGAGCTGAGATTTGAATAGAGGTTCTCTGACTTCAAAGCCAGGACTCTCTCATTGTGTCACACTTTCTCTTGGAACCCATCATTTCCATATAATGACATGCCCATGACAATTTCCTTCTTATTATGGTACCAGGTTTTCATTACTGCTTTGGATTGCCACTCCTCTGAGTGGGCTGGGCATTTGCCTATATTTCCCCCTTTTAGACCCAAGACACATTTGAAGGTTTAGTAAGGTTTTAATATTTGCCATCAATTACAAGTGCTATCCCATCTCCTCATGTTGACAGAGCTAAGAGTCTCAGGAAAGCCCTTATCACTGGTGCCCAGGGGAATCAACTGTTAAGACAAAGAGCCAGAGAGAAAGGGAATTCTTATATGTTGGTATAGAAAGGAGGAACTGCTGTCATTGAAACCACTCAGAGGGGATAGAGCACCAGCCCTGGAGTCAGGAGGACTCAAGTTCAAATCCAGCCTCAGACGCATGATACTCACTAGCTGTGTGACCCTGGGCAAGTCACTTAACCCCAATTGCCTTGACCCCCTAAAAAAGAAAGAAAGAAAGAACTCAGATGGTTGATTTTTCAGCAGAGATTAGATCAATCAAAAGTGTTGATTAAGCATGGCACTAATGTATGTGTCAAGTACTCTTCTGAGCTCTGAGGCTTCAAAGACAGAAGTGAAATAGTCCCTACCCTCAAGGAGCTTCCATTCCATATACATACATATAGACAGAATATATATATATATACATATATATGAATAAATGAATGAATGAATGAATAAAAGAAAGGTAGAGAGAGGGACAAACAAAGTAGCTATTATGTAGGGAGATGAGCAAAAGCTTCACAGAGAAAGTAGAACTTGAGATAAATTTCAAAGGAAATTGGGAATTTGGGGAAGTGGAGGTGAAAAGGGAGTATATTTTCTCACCATGAATCCAACAAAGTTTCATAGGGGATATTAAATCTCATTCCATTCAATATGGCGATATTAATGGGAACATAAGGGAATGCATTTACAAAACAGTTACTATGTTAGCTGCCGGAATACAAAACAGTATACAAAGTATACTGTTTGTATACTTTGTATACAAAGTATACAAAGACAAAATTGAAACAATCCTTGCCTGAGTGAGCTTACAGTCTACTAGGGCAAACAATGTGGACGTAGATGAATCAATAAAACATACTGACCCAGTCAATCCATAAACATATATTTGGCCCTTAATAAATATGTTAGGTACAGGGAATACAAAGACAAAAGTGAAACAGATGCTGCTATCAAGAAGCTTCCATTCTACTGGAATAATAGTAATAAGAATTCCTCTGTCATTAGCACTTTAAGGCTTACAAAGCGCACAGCAGTCCTTACAGCAAGAAATACCATTTCCCCCATTTGGCAGATGAGAAAACTGTGGCTCAATGTAATTAGATGCCTTGACTAAGGTTCACAACTACTAAATGATGAAACTGGAATTTGCATCAGGAGTGCAGAAGATGGGAGCACTTTGTTAGCCTCTGGATCCACACCTAAAACTAGCTGGTGGAATGGCAACCCTGAAGGGAACTTCCCTGCTTCCCTATGGGGAAAAGTAAGGCATTACATAAACGTGCACTGTTATTATCGTTATTGTTGACATTAGAAATGTGTAAATGCATGTAGATACTTTATAGCAAGCAATATTGACACATTTACATCCCCCAGAGAAAGGATGGCACTGCAGTCACAAAATGCTAAATGTTACAAAATGTAAAACATAAGAAGAGGTCTCAGGAACCACAAACCAAACACCATTAAGTTAATCATGGTCCCCAGCACATTAGACCCTACAGAAACAACTGCAGAGGAGGACTTAGAAGACTGTGTGAGCCCTGTGCCTCCCACCCTTTTGTGGGAGTCAGTACTGCTCCCTCAGAGCCTGACTGAGTATGTGCAAATCCCAGGATCAGGTTCTCAGCTCTAATGCCCCAGAGAAGGAGACATTTGGGGTTAAGATCCTGTTTGGTAGGGAGAGGTAGTCAGAGAGGATCATAAATTAGAGTTGATAGGGACTGTGTAGATTATCAAGTTCAACATCCACATTTTACAGATAAGGAAAATGAGGCTAAGAGAGAATGAAGTGACTTGCCCAGGGTGATGAAGCTAATAAGTGTCTGAGGTAGGATTTGAATCCAGGTATTTTTTTTTTTTTAAGCAATTGGGGTTAAGCGACTTGCCCAGGGTCACACAGCTAGTAAGTATCAAGTGTTTGGTCTGAGGCTGGATTTGAACTCAGGTCCTCCTGACTTCAGGGCCGGTGCTCTATCCACTGCGCCACCTAACTGCACCTGAACCCAGGTATTTCTGATCAAGCTCTACCCACTACAAAGCAGCCTCAGTAGGTCAGATTAGGAGAAAACATTACTTTTCTGGCCTCAAATGAGATTGGTGTTACTCCTGAGTCCTTAAAGCCTGAAGCAGCATGGTATAAAGGAAAACATACTGAATTAAATTCAGGAAATCTGAGTTTAGTTCATTGCTCTGCTTCTAATCACTATGTGACCTTAGGCAAATCACTTAATACTAGAAGGACCAAGTGGCATCAATTGATGAAGAATATATTTTTTAATCCATAGGGCAAATAAAATAGAGAGAGTAGGATGCAAAAAATTTATTTCAGAGTCAAATTATGGTATCTGCTGATAGTTGTTTGTATTTAAAATACATTTACACAGATGGGAGAAAGCAAATATTATCAAAATCACTTGTAAAATCACTCATTTAAGAATTGCATTTTGCACACTTTTTTTGTCATGCATTTGTCCCAGATGGGCTTTTTGCAAATGAAACATCCATCTGTGGTCCCATTCTAACCCTTTGTAGGGTCACAAGTGTGGTGCATTTTGACCTTCAGCCACGATTGCTGTTCCTTCCAATTTGGCCTTGGACAATCTCCAGTAAGCTCCTCACTCATCTTTTTGGATCTATTCTCAACAGCTGAAGTTTGAAACACAAACTTTAAAAAATATATTTAAATATATTATCCAGCTGTTGATGAGGACCATATCTAGAACACTGCAGAAACATGCACTGACCATCTCCTACTTGTTGCTTTCCTCAAATAATACCTTGTCATTTGGTCATAAAATAGGAGAGAATCTGGCTTTTGCTTTGGGTTAGTTGTTCTATACTAGAGTCTGAACATACAAATGGAGGGTACTCAGGATAGTGACAGACTCAGATCTCATACACTGGAATAAAGGCCCTGTAGGCTTCTCTGTAGATTCAAAAGCCAGAATTTCACACATTTCATGGCCTCCGTTACTTCTGGAAATTCTCTATGATTCTGACAAATAGTCCTAATTATGCTTCACCTTTGCTTTGTAAGTCTTAAGAAAAGATCAAGGGAAGTAAAATAATTGTGCAGGTTACAGTGTAACCTTCACAAAATAGTGGTTTTATGAGCTTCATCACTACATCTGTAGGTACCCTTGTATCATTGCTTCTAATATCATCTTAAAAAAATTTTTTTTTAATTGAAGAGGCAGTTAGGTGGTGCAGTAAACAGAGCGCTAGGCTTGGAATCAGGGAAACTGCATTCAAATCCAACTCAGACACTTACCAGCTGTGTGACCCTGTGCAAAGTGAAAATAGGGGATTATAATAAAATGAGGATAAGAACAGCACCTACTTCCCAAAGCAAGGCTCAAATGAGATGTTTTTACGGCAGTTAGCACAGCGCCTGGCACACCATAGGTGCTTAATAAATGCTTCTTTCCTTCCCAAGTAAGGGAATCTGTTATACAAGTATTTGTTTCAGTATCCATTGCCAACCAAAATTTGAGGCCAAGTTTGTCTGGCTTGTTTGATATATATTAAATAAATTTACAGTGTGTTGTTCAAGGCAGCAATAGCTCTTTTTGACATATATATGTATATGTTAGGAATAAATGCTTTCTGACAATTTTCAATAAAAAGCTATATTATTATGACAACCAAACTGTAAATTCTGAAAATCTGAAAACCAGAAAATAAAAAATTAGTAGGATAATAGAAACTACACGCAAAGATAAATTTTTATTTTGCTCTATAAATACATTATTCACAAAGTTTTATAAATGTTTGATGAATTCTACTGACACTCCAAGGGGAAAAGACTAATATAGGCAAAGAGATGACTCATTAGAAATAAATGTAGGAGAACTTCTTCTTATTTACAACAAAAGTATAAAGTGTTTAAGCTTACGCATCATTTGACACATCTGGCCCTTAGAGGTGGAACCACGTATTTTATTTCTTTCATTATCTGAAAAGTCTTTAGAATGTGAAGGGATGTTGCTAACAAAGATGTAGAAATACCCAAGCCTTGTCAAGTTTCAAGTGTCTACAAAAATGTTTGTGTTAATTGACACACTTGGTCCTTCAGAAGTTAGCCTCCTTGGGTTTTAGTTTCCTCCTCTGTAAAATGAGGGGCTTGGAGTAGGTAGCATTTGGGGTCCCTTCCCATTGGAGATCTAGGATTGTATGTGTAACTTTGGACCAGTCACTTAAACTCTCTGGGCTTTAGCTTCCTCCTGACATTGGATGGCATTGGAGGACCCTTCTGGCTCTACACCTGCTATGGTATCTCTACACCTTATGATCCACAGTAGAGTACAAAGAGGGAGAAAAATTCTTTGAAGAACTCAGTAAGATCCTCCAACCCAAGTCAATGTGATTTTTTCATTTTTGAAAATATCATTTTTATGGTATCTTTTGTTTTTAGGTCATTTTCATTTCTGAACATATCCCTCCCCAACAAAAGAGTCAACGCCTGTCATAAAGAATAAGAAACATCCATTCAGGAAAACCAATAAATACTTCAATCAAGTCTGAGAGCATATTCGGCACACCCCACCACCTCTGTAAAGAAGTGAGGGCTATATATCTTCTTCAATTTAGGGGAGGGAGAAACTTTGTCATTATCATTACACAAGAAGGGGATATATACTCAAGATGTTGTAGTAGTAGAAATGACAAGATTTGATAACAGATTGGATATGTGGGGTGAGGGAGAATGAGGAGTCAGGGATGACATTAAGGTTACAAACCTGAGTCACTGTCATTTCTAGAGAGGGGTAGATTTGTTGGGAAAGAGGATATGTTCTATTTTGGATGTGTTGAGTTTAGTATGCCTGTGGAACATCCAGTCTGAACGTCTAATGGGCAGTTGGTGATATATCACTGGTGCTCAGGAGAGACTTGGGTTAGATGCCTAGATCTAGGAATTGTCTGCAGAGATGTATAGAAAGAGAAGAGAAGAAAGTTCAGGACAGAAGCTTGGGGGATACCCATGGTTAAAGAGTGTCATATGGATGATGATTTAGCAAAGAAGACAGAGGAGATGTAGGAGTGAGCAGTGTCGTGAAAACCCAGAGAGGAGAGAGACATTCAGAACAGGATGGTTAACAGTGTCAAATGCAGCAGAGAGGTTGTGAAAGATAAGGATTGAGAAAAGCGAGTTAGATTTCGCCATCAGATTTCCTTGGTAACTTTAGAGAGAGCAGTTCAGGTGGAGCTATAAGGTCAGAGACTTGATTACAAAGGGTTGAGCAACAAGGAGAGGACAGGCAGTGGAGACATCAAGTGTAGACAATTTTTTTCTAGGAGTTTGGCTGAGAAAGGAAGGAGAGATAAAGGAAGAGAGCTTAGGGGAGTGATAGGGTCTAATGAGGGTTTTCCCAAGGATAGAGGATGCTTGGGCAGCAGGGAAAGAGCCAGCAGTTGAGGAAGGGAAAGGAGTAAGTCTTTATTAAGGCCTCCTACATGCCAGGTACTGTGGTAAGTGCTTTACAAATATTATCTCATTTAATCCTCATCAGAACTCTGCGAAGTAGGTGCTATCATTATCTTCCTTTTGCAGTTGAGGAAACTGAAGCAAGCAAAGTGATTTGCCCAGGGTCACACAGCTAGTAAGTGTCTGACGTTGGATTTGAATTAGTCTTCCTGACTCCAAGCCTGACACTCTATCCACTGTGCCTAATCAGCAAAAATTAGGGCTAGAATTAGTGAGAGAGAGGGCAGCAAGGTGACACGGTGAATGAAGTGCCGGGCCTGGAGTCGGGAGGACTCCTCTTCCTGAGTTCAAATCTGGTCTCAGATATTTACTAGCTGTGTGACCTTGGGCAAGTCAATTAACCCTATTCGCTTCAGTTTCCTCATTGGTAAAATGAGCTGGAGAAAGAAATGGCAAACCACTACAGTATCTTTGTTAAGAAAACCCCCAATGGGGTCATGAAGAGTCTAAAATGATTGAACAAAATAGTGAGAGAAAAGAGAGTGATTTGTGGGAGAAGATGGGAGGGATGGGGTCAAGGGCCTCAGGGAAGAGCCCCCTGGTCATTGGAGATGGGAAAAAAGGAGGAGAGGATGGAGGATGATGCCAAGGCTTTGTGAAATAAAGAGAAGTGGAGAGGAGAGAGATCATGGCAAATGGCTTCTATTTGCTCAGTAAAGCAAAAGGTCAGGACTTCAGCAGTGAGGGGATGGTGTGTGGGGGAGGTTTAAGGACAGAAGAGAAGGTCAAAAACAGACACTATATTGAGTGGGATAAAGAAACAATTAGGGAGGAATAAAGGGATTGTCTTGCTTTGCTGAGGGCCCAGTTGAGATTAGATAACAAATTGGAAGTGGATCCAGTCAGTTCAATTGAGTAACTTTCTATCCAGCAAAGTGTGAATTGAGGTGGAGGTGGTGGATGGTGGGAGTAATTCGGGGCTGGGGTTTAGCAGGGGATTAGTATATTAGGACAGGAGGGCAAGGGATTCAAGAGCAGAGGAAAGCTAAGCCAGTTAACTAAAGAATGAAGATTGAAAAGGGAGAAATGTGATGTGGGAGTAGAGATAATGAGCCCAGGATTTACTCATCTGTAAGATGAGGGCCTGGACCAGATGATCTCCTAGCCACTTTCAAGTTCTTGATAATAACAAAGTGAATTCAATCCAGTTTAGCAAATAGCATGATGTAGTGGAAGGAGCTTTACAATAGGATAAACCTGGGTTCAAATCCTGACCCTGCCAGGGAGGAAGCCTCAGTTTCCTCTTTTGCTAAATGAGGAGGTTGGACTTTCCAGCCCTCAATCCATGGTGGGACAAACGTTTATTAGGCACCTTTCAGCCTCACCCAGCAGGTTACCTTTTCGCCCTGCTGGGTAGTTAGATGAGATGTTGTCAGTGACGCTTCTCTGTGTGCTCTCAACTGAACCATCTGGGAATTATTGGGTAAGGACTGTCCTATTCAGCCTTGGCAGATGCTGGCCGCTAACAGGAGATTTGCATTTCATTGTGAAGCTGGAACATGATGTCCTTAGCTTCAGTCCCTGGCAGAGGGCCAATCTTTGGTGAGGATGGAATCCTAGTATCAGGGCAGGCACTTTCAGCCACTAAGCAGGCAGCAATAATAAAGATAATCCCTCACGTGTATGTGGCTCTTTACGGGTTAGAAAGAATTGAGCCACTGAAAGGACATTTTTGAAAGGATTTTGGTGAAAATAGAGCATCAGACCTAGAAGGGACCTTAGAACACCGCATGGGTGGTATTGGAGCAGAGAGGGAACCTTAGGACATAGAATGTCAGACCTAAAAGAGACTTTAGAACACAGGACATACGGCATCAGAGCAGGGAGGGAACCTTAGAACATAGAAAGTCAGATCTAAAAGGAACCTTAGAATATGGAACATCCCATGTCAGAATGAAAGGGACCTTAAAATAATACACATAGAATGTTAGATCTGGGAAAGACCTTAGAATGTAAAATGTCAGAGTTGAGAAGAATGCTAGTTCATAGAATTTCAGATGTGGGAGGGAGCTTAGAACATAGATTTTTTTTTTTACAAAATACATTTTTAAATGTATAAATAAATTTAAACTTATAAATAAAATAAATATAAATATAATTTAAAGACAAAATAAATTTATAAATATAATTTAAATATAAATAAAATAAATTATTTTTATGTTACCTACATTTCCTACTGAATCCCCTCTTTTATCCTGTCCCAGAGTGGCTTCCATTATAAGATTTTTTTTAAAAGAGGAAGAAAGAAAACATTTTCTAAAAAGCTAAGCAATATATCCAAGAAGTCTAACTTCACATATCGTATTCCACATCCATGGTCCCCCTTCTCTGCAAAGTATCGGAGAAGGTGTCTTCTCATATCTCTTGGGGGCCAAGCTAAGCCATTATCATTTCAGAACATTCCTTTTTTATTTTTGTTCTTCTTTCCATTTATCTTGTAATCATTGTGTATGTTGTGCGACAGTACTAATAGTCCACCAGCATTTTCTCCTAGCAGGGGTTAGGCCCACCCCTCCTCTTTTCCTCCCATGACAAAGATCCTTTTAGTTTCTCCTGAAAGGAGATAAAGTGGGCCAAGCACCTGATTGGCCCTTGTTTCCTTCACACAACCACTTGGTACCCAAGGGGCATAACAAATGCCAGCCAAGTGCAGTTGGAATCCTGCCAACTGGGTGGATTTTTGAAGAATGCCATGTCTGTCACCAGGCCCCTGCCCTGATGCCCACCTTTCTGGGTGGAGATGAAGGGGGCATGTGTCCAGAGAAGGTAGGTATCACTGTGTCCTGGTTGCCTATCTTTCCTCTGTTGGGGCAAAGGATGCCTCCTTCAGTTAGCCAACATCTTGCCAGTGACTCATTTGGTCCTAACATCAAACCTGAACTAAGAGAGTGCTGGTGTTCAAGCTGCCTCCTTTTCTGTATTCATCATATTTTTTCTTTCTTACAACACAGTAATAGTCCATTGGATTCATGGGCTACAGCTTGTTCAGTCATTCCCCAACCAGTGGGCTCTTACTTTGTTTTCAATTCTTGGCTAATACAAAAATTGCTGCTCTTAAATATTTGTGTGACTGTGGGACCTTTCTTTTTGTGATTTTCATCCTTGGAGTTAGAACATAGAATGTTAGAACTAGAAGAGATCTTAGAATACAGAATGTCAGTGCTGGAAAGGACTTTAGAACCTAGAATGTTGGAGCTGAAAGGGACCATAGAACACAGGATGTCAGTGTCAGGAGAGACCTTAGAACACAGAATGTCAGGGCTGGGAAGGAACCTTAGAACAGAGAATATCAGACCTGAGATAGGCTTTAGAACACACAGAGATGGAATGTCGTGTTCAGGAAATAGCCTCCAGGACAATTTGACTAGAATGGGGAGTGTGGGAAGGCTGTAAGATGAAATCAGACTAGAGAGGTAAGCCAGAATCAGCCTAATTAGACCAGAGAGGCAGGTGAACAGTTAGACTGGGAAGAATTTTAATGCCAGGCTGATGAATTTGTTTCTTACTCTAGAGACAACAGGGGAAAATTGAAGATTTTTGAGTCAGGGATGATGTGTTTAGGAATGTCACTTTGGAAGCTAGGTGGAGGCTAGATTGGAGAGGGGAGAAAATGGAAAGGGGAGGCCCATCAGAAGATGTTAGCAATGCTCCAAGCAAGAGGCAAGGAGGCAGAAGCTGTGTGACTGATAGAGGGGGGCAGATACAAGGCAGATTGTGGAGGTAAAATCCATCAGATCTGGCAATTGACTGGATATATGGGGTGAAGGAGAATGAGGAGTTAAGGATGATCCAGATGTTGCAAAACTAGGTGACTGGTTTTGGACACATGCCTGCAATGATACTATGGCCCACCTCCTTCTCTTCCTTCTCTAACACAGTTTAGCTTTCCTTTCTCTTCACCCATTACACCTGTGCTGTGACTCCTCTCCTCCATTCTTCTCTCCTGGCTTCTCCTCTTCTCTCCTCTCCTCTCCTCTTTTCCCTTCTCCTCTCCTCTCCTCTCCTGCCTTTTCCTGTCCTGTCCTCTCATCCCTTATCCTCTCCTGCCTTCTCCTGTCCTGTCATGTCCTGTCCTCTCCTCCCTTCTCCTCTTCTCTCCTCTCCTCTCCTGCCTTCTGTCCTGTCCTGTCCTCTCCTCTCCTGCCTTCTCCTCTCCTCTCCTGCCATCTCCTATCCTGTCCTCTCCTCTCCTCTTCTCTCCTCTCTTCCCTTCCCTTCTCCTCTCCTCTCCTGCCTTCTGTCCTGTCCTCTCCTGCATTCTATCCTGTCCTGTTCTGTCCTCTTCTCTTCTCTCCTCCCTTCTCCTCTCCTCTCCTCCTTCTCCTCTCCTCTCCTCTCCTGCTTTCTCATGTCCTGTCCTGTCCTCTCCTCTCTTCTCCTCTCCTCCCCTGCCTTCTCCTGTCATCTCCTCTCCTCTCTTCTCCTCTCCTGCCTTCTCCTGTCCTGTCCTGCCCTGTCTTATCCTGTCATCTCCTCTCCTCCCTTCTCCTCTCCTC
>NW_020954603.1:5993267-6133066 GCF_900497805.2 Vombatus ursinus | reverse complement strand
TCTCCTCTCCTCTTCTCTTCTCTTTTCCCTTCTCCTCTTCTCTCCTCTCCTGCCTTCTGTCCTGTTCTGTCCTATCCTGTCCTGTCCTCTCCTCCCTTCCCATTACCCCTGTGCTGTGCCTTGTAATTCTGCTGCCACTCAGGGCATGTAGTCTCCTTCTCAATCTGCTCTCTTACAAATTGTGTACGTCTTTCTCAAAACTCCTGGGTGCAATTCAATTTGCCTTCCTGCTCAAAGATCACTATAGTCCAAATTACTCTCAGGGATGATAGAGAATGCTTGTCCTTCTGAACTTCAAATTTCCAAATGCTATTCAGTTCTCAAAATCCTTTTATGAGAGGATAATAGATGTAGATATATAAGCCACCACAAAGATCTAGATGTAGTCTACCTCTCTCATATTATAGGTGAGGAAACTGAGACACATAGACTAACACATAGACTACAGTAGGTGATAGAGTTGGGATAAGAGAGAGAGAAGAAGAAGAGGAGGGGGGGAGGAGGGGAAGAAGGGGAGGGGAAGAAGAGAGGAGAAAGGGAGGGGGAGAGGGAGAGAGGAGAGGGGAGAAGAAGAAGAAGAAGAGAAGAGAAGAGAAGGAGAGGAAGAGAGAGAGAAAAGAGGGAAGGAGAGGAGAAGAGAGGAGAGGAAGAGAAGGGAAGGAAGGGGAAGGGAAGAGAAGAGAAGAGAAGAAGGCCTAGCGGGGAAGGAGATGATGTTGATCTAGTATGGGAGTCTGAAAAGGAATGGGCAGAGAGAAGGAAGAGAGTTAGAATAAACAGTGTTATAGAAGCAGAGAGAGAAGAGAATTTCTAGGAAGAGGGATTAACTGACAGTGTCCAAAGCTGCAGAAAAGTCAGATAAAATGAATATTGAGAAAAGGATGCTAGATTTTGCAGTTATGAGTTCATTGGTAACCCTACAGTGCCCTGAGGGTTGTGTTTGGGCCAAATGTGATTGGCCAAAGTTCCTTTATCAGACCACCAGATCATTTTGTCATTCTGCCTTTCCCTGAATCTCATCACCCTTTGTGCTCACCATGACCTCCTTCCCTCCACCCCTCAGTTCTGTCCAAGGTGATCACTCCCATGCTGGCTTCACTCTCCTCTCTTCCCCATTTTTACCCCTTGGTGAACCAACTCAACTCTACAATACTCTTTATTCTCACATCCCTTGCCCCCTTTGCACTATCCCTTCTCATGCCTTGCTAACCCCCAACTAGGGATTACATTCACCATTTTCCTTCTTTGCTACTATTTACTTGCTGCTGAACGGAGCTGGAGGGAATCAGGAAACCATGCTGATTGAGTCTATTCCAAATTTGTTATCTAATTTCTGCTGCTTCCTCACAGCAGAAAGGCTGTTCTACTCCTTCCAAATCAATGCCCTTTCCCCTCATCACCTCACACCTGGACCATTGCAATAGGCAGCTAGTTGCGTGTCTGCCTCCAGTCTCTCCCCATTCCAGTTTATTCTCTTCTGAGCTGTCAAAGGGATCTTCCTAAAGCAGAGAACTGACCAGAGTAAATTCTAGTGATTCTATCCCCTACAGGATTAAATGTACAATCAGCTGTGGCTTTGAAAGCCCTTCATAGCCTGGCCCCTTCCTAGCTCTCTAGTCTTCCTACACGTTAGCCTCCTCTATGTATGTTGCAATCCATCCCTACTGGCCTTTCTGTTCCTAGCATCTGGTACTTCACCTTCTATTTCTGTGCCTTTTTCCTGACTGTCCTCCCTCCCCATCCTGACTCCCAGAGTGCTCTCCCTCCCCCTCCATCTATGGCTTTCTTGGCTTTCTTCAAAGCTCAGCTCAAATCCCAACTCCTACAGCACATCCCCAGCCATCAGCTATATGTCTTCCCTCTGCCCAGTGGCTTCCTACTGGGATCACTTCCTATTTATACTTTATGTATTTTGTATGTACATACTTGTTTGCATACTTTGTTGTACATACTTGTTGCCCCCTCTATTTGGATGAAGCTCCTTGAGGCAAGGACCATTTTTGGTTAAATCTAATTTTAGCTCTGCTAAAGCTCAAATATCATCTTCTATAGGAAGCCTTTTCTGATGAACCTCCTTAATTCTATTGACTAATTCCAATTTATCCTGCACATAGTTTATTTGTACACAATTGTTTGCACGTGATTTCCCCCCACCTTAGACTGAGAGTTCCTTGAGAGCAGGAACTGTTTTTGCAATTCATTCTATCTCCAGCACTTAGCACAGTGCCTGGTACACAGTTGGTGATTAATAAGTGTTTATTGACTGACTGATTGAAGGTTTGGCCAGGGACACAGTGTCTCCTGGGGATAATCAGGTTCCCATTAGTGCAAGAGGGCAGAATGGGTTTGAAAGGGAACAAACCAGGAACGGTCTAGTTTCTCAGCAACCGAGCCTAATGCAATGGAAAGGGAGGTCAGCGGAGGCCGTGGACTGGGGCTAAGGTAAGGCTGAGTTGGATAGGAAGGAGAGGGCAGAAGGAAAGATAAGGAGGTGATTTTCACCTCAGCAGAGGTGATATTGGCTTGGAAACATGCAGATGAGGTCAGTGAGAGCTAGGGACTTAACTGCCACAGGATAAAGAATGATTAACTGATAACATCCATAGCTCCCAACCTTACGTTCTTGTAACAGCAGCAGCCCAGAGACCCCATGCTCAGAACTCTTACAAGCTGTGACCCTTGAAGTGCAAGGTGAGTGAGGTAGTGATTAGGTCCCTGGGGGCTGAGCTGGTCACCTTGTACTCCACATTGAGGCAGCTAGGTTGTTAGAGTGGATAAGGTGCAAGAAATCTGGAGTTCAAATCCAACCTCAAACATTTACCAGCCATGTTTCCTCCTGTGTTAAATGAGGGCCAATGAGACCACTTCACAGTATTTGTGAGGATCAATGAGATAACACGTGTCACACACCTGACAGTACCACGCAAATGCCAGCCGTGATTACTTGTGGTGAAGTCAAGTCCCCAGAATCCCAGACAGACTTCGAAGGCCATTTAGTTGGACCCAGGCCAGCCCCTAGTTGAAGACCTACCTCCAAGGAAAGAGAGCTCATCACTCACTCCATCACCCACTGTGGGATAGCTCTGATTGTTGATAAGTTTCAGGGACAGGGGCAGACAGAGACAGATAAAGAAAGAGAGAGACAGACGGGAATGACACAGAGGGAGACAGAGAGAGAGACAGAGAGAAAAAGAGACACACAGAGAGAGACAGAGACAGAGAAGAAAGAACACTCCAGCAAATGAATTTCAGTCTAAGTCCCAGCCTCTGTACTTGATGGCTGTGTGACCCTGGACAAGGAACTTTCCCTCTGAAAGTTTTGGTTTCCTTATCTCTATGAGGATAACAAACCCCGCCTTGCCTTCCTGTCAGGGCCAAATTAGCAACTGTGCATAAAGATCCTTTGAGAGTTATAAAGTCTAATGGAAAAGCAAGGTTTGGTAAGGTTAACACAAGTCCTTGTAGCTCATGCTGATCACACAGCTGGTCTGTGCTGGAGGGATGCTGGGACCCCAGTCTAAGAGCTGAGCAGAGGTCCCTGGATCCCCAAGGTGTTTCCACGGTGAGAAGTTGGCAACCCAGGCTGTATACCTTTTTCTCCATCATCTCAATTGCACTCGAGGGTCTGCCCTTCTGGCAGGGATGGAGGCAAATCAGGCAGCATTGGGCCAGAAGCCTGGGCTTTCTGAGCTGGCTAGGCCTGGAAAGGCCATGTCCAGCTTCCACCTGACCGATTGGCATCTCCCCACCATCCCTGATACCTGACCCTCACCAGGGAGGGTCCACAAGGCAGCAGCCCAACCTATCTGGGGGCAGCTCCAATCTGAGAAAGGTTTTCCTTCCATTTACCTAAAATCTGCCTCTCTTTAGCTTCCACCACACCATTGCTACTGGTTCTGCCCTCTGAGATTATGTAGAAAATTGAATTCCTTTCTCACAAGCCAACCCTTCAAATACTCAACAAACTGAAAGGGTGGCCCCCTCCCAGGCCCCACCCCCAAATGTTCTCCATACCAACCATCTCCAGGCTCCTATGCCATAGTCTTTTTTGAAATTTAATTTAAATCTTAATTTATGGAATAAAACAAGAATTTCCATAACATAGTATTAAAAAAAGATCCTAGGTCATAGTCTTGAGGCCTCTCTAGTCTCTTTCTTCTCCCCAGGATATCCTTCCTACATTGTAGTGTCCATAATGCTTCCAATATGGGCTGTGATAGAGGCCAGAGGGACCATTCTGTCTCCCTAAAAGTGAAGGGCTGGGACTGGATGCCATTGAAAGGGTCTCAGTTCTAATGATCAGAGTCTGAGCCAACATGGATAAGAATCCACCATTTACACAGGACTTAGATCCTAGAATTAGGACTCAACATGTCTAGAACAGACCTCATCTTTCCCCCACAAACCCTCTCCTTTTCCCGATTTCCTTTTTCAAGGTACCATCATCCTCTCAGTTGCCTAGGCTTACCACCCAGATGTCATCCTCAGCTTCTCCAGTAGATTCACCTCTCCTATCCAATCCATTGCCCTTGCCATTTCTATCCCCATAACATCTCCTGTACATGTTTCTTTCTCATACAGCCACCCCTCTCCCCATGCTTTCCAGTTTTAGAGGCCCTCATTAGATCTCACCTAGACTACTGCAATCTCCTTCTAACTAGTCTCTTAAGGTCTCTCCTCACTCCAATCTATCTTCCACCAAGGTGATTTTTCTGATCAGGTCACCTCCTTACCTAACAAGCTCCCATGACTCCCTGTTACCTCCTGGTTCAACTATAAGGTCTTCTGTTTGATGTGGAAAGCTCTTCATGACATGGGTCCTCGCCTCCCTGAACACTATTTAGCGTTCTTCAAACAGGACACTCCACGTGTCATCTCTATATGCCTTGGCTGTCCATGTCTGGAAAGCTTTCCCTCCTCATTTACACCCCTTAGTCTCCCTGGATTCCTTCAAGGCTCAGCTCAATCCTACCTTCTGCATGAAGCCTTTTCTGGTCCCTGTAGCAGCCAGTGCTTCTCTCCCCCCTCCCCCCGGAGATTGCCTTTCATCTATTCTGTCTATATCTGTGCAGCCTAGTGCTTGAATTGACCTCTCCCCCATTAGACCAGGAGTCCTTGGGTACAGGGACAGTGTTTTTACCTTTCTTTGTGTCTCCAGTACTTAACATAGTATGCCTGATACATAGTAGTTGCTTAAACAAAAGCTTCTTGACTCGACTGGTTGATGGGAAGGGACTCCAGACATAATCAGTATTTGAAGAGCTGTCGCATTGGCAGGGGGTGGGGATGATTACAGTTGTCCCCACTACCACTTACTAGTATTTTATTCTTTATGATTACACTTGTTTTGCTTGACCCTAGAGGGCAGAACCAAGAGCAATGGGGGTGAAGAGGAGAGTTACAAAAAGATAAATTTAAACTATGTCAGAGAGAACTTCTGAAAATAAAAACTGTCTAGAAGTGGAATCAGCTATCTAAGGAGGGAGTAGCTTCTCCCTCCCTGAAATTCTTCAAGCAGAGGCTACTTGTTGGGTATGTTAGAGTAGAGATACCTTCGGGCTATCTAGGTTGGCCAGTGACTTTGATTCTATATGTGTGTGTGTGACCATGAACAAGTCAGTTCATCTACCTTTTAAGGTAGATAACTTTGGAAGTTTTTTCCAGCTCTAAATTTATGACCCTATGATCTAGTCTAGCCCCTTATTTTATAGATGAGGGAACTGAGGCCCAGGGCATGTAGTATGTGGTAGGGCTGGGATTCTAACTCAGATCTTCTGACTCCAAATCCAGGGCTCTTTCCTGGTTGTTTGAATGGTACTTGGCCCATCTAGTCCTTGTGGCTAAGCTCCAGGACTGGTGCCCTGGGAACAGAGGACTCCAAGACACACCACCATCTTTTTGACAATCTTCATGGAAGCCTAGAAAAAATTCCAGCCCCTGGTTTCTTGGGGGTAGTACAAACAGGCCTTGTCCAACCCACAGCCTATGTGTGGTATAGTGCTGGACTTCTCGAGTCAAGAAGACCTGAATTCAAATCCCACTTCAAACCCTTACTAGCTGTGTGACCCTAGGCAAGTCACTTAACCTCTGTCTCAGTTTTCTCATCTGTAAAATGGGAATAATAATAACTCCTACCTCCCAGGGTTGTTGTGAGGATTGCATGAGATAATACATGCAGAGCACTTTGCAGACCTTAAAGCATTATGTAAATGCTAGTTATTGTTATGTGTTCTCCACAGACCAGTCAAGTGAAAACTTTATGTTGGGCTTTGGTCACCTAATAGGGATTTGGTGCATATCCAGACCACCTAAAATGGCTGGGATTGTACCTGGAATAGGACCAGCTCACCTGTCCTTATTTCCATGAAATTTCACCCACTTCCCCTTTTAAAAAACCAGGACATTTACGTGTGCCCAGTCCTGACACATCTGGCCCATTCTTCATGACTTCAAAAGATCATCAACAGAGGCTAGAAACCATGTCTGCCAATTCTTTCTATATCCTGAGAAATAGTTTGTCCAGTCCTGATGACTCCAACTCACTGAAAGCAGCTAGATGTTCTCTAACTACTTGCCTCATTAGATTGGCTTAGACATCCTTATTGGCCTTTGTCATTCTGTTCTTTTCAGTCCCAAGATCATTTTATTTGGTAGAGAAAACAGAAGGGAAAACAGAGTTGAGTAGTTTTGCCTTCTTTTTATTATCCACAATGATCAGAACTTCCTTGAGAGCAAGGACTATTTCATTTTGGTCTTTGTACCCCTAGCCCTTAGCATAGTGACTAGCACACAGTAGGTACTTAGTAAATGCTTGTTGATTGATTTTCCCACCCATCCCAAGTAGCCATCCTCTCCTTTTTTGGATCTTCCTCTCACTCTCAATATAGCTTTAAAAGGTCCTATATTTTGTCCTTAGCATTTCTTGGTCTCAGTTTATCCTGAGCTTTTAACACTTCTGACCCCCTTCTTTCCCATTACCTGCCCTTGGCTCAATCCTTTTTATGTGTCTTTTCAAAATGTCTGAAAAGAAAAGAGACAGAATATAAAGAGTTTCAAATGCTAACATAATGGAGCTCTGAAGCATGGTATCTTCTAAAATGGAAGCACCTTGCATTCTGCCTTTTCCTACCACGAGGGTGTTAGAACAGGCTATGTCTTTAAAACTGACCGGATGGTGCTAGCCTTTCTCTTTCCTGCTATTTCCAGAGGATGAAGATCACTGTTTACCCACAACATGGAAGCCATGAACTGAACCAGAATGGGGGGTATATCCCCTTCTTTTTACCCCAGCTCTGCCTTGGGTCTCTGTACTGGGTCATTTGTCCTCATTTTCCAGTGCCAGCTGGTGCCATTTTCAGGTACCTCCTGGACCTGGGAGTTCAAGTCATAGTGACCTTGGAGCCAGGACCCCAGGAGGGATGTTGCAGTCAGTCAGCCCTGCAGGGAAGCCTGGAGAAGCCAGGAGGCCTTGGACTCAAGCCTGAGGTGGGTTTAGATTTGGAATTTAGGACTATGTGCTCTATAGGAACTGAGCTAAGCTGAGCTGAATCCCTTTCTTCTCCCCAGAGACTGGAGTGGTGAAAAGGAAGAGGAGGGTTAAGTCCCACACGTCAGAAAATAAATTCACATATTTGTGATTATAATTTTTCAAGTAAATATTCCTCTGTAAAAGTTAATCTGTTAGTGGTTAAATGGAACTGGAGTATGGGGAACTACCCCCTACACTTGGGAAAATACCATTGGCAGGGGCCATTTGCAGAGGGCCCTTAATGGAGAACCCTGAAGAAGGGGTAAAATGTAACATAGCTGAGCTTCAGAAAGGGAAGGAAGTGGGGTGGAGCAATCCAGCGTTACACTAAAAAGGGTGATTTGTACTTTATCCTAAAGGCAATGAGGAGCCAACGAAGTCTCTTGAAGAATGACAAGGGTGTACTTGTGTTTTAGGGAAATCACTGACTGCTATATGGAGGACGGATTGGAAAGAGGCTAGAGGAGAGGCAGGAGGATCAGTTAGGACCTTACTGCAATAGTCCGTAACGAGGTTGATGATTGTGTGACTGGAGAGAAGGGGAGCAGATTTGAGAGATGCTGTAGAGGAAGAATGAGCAACTGATTGGATATTAGAGATGAGGAACAGGGAGGAATAAAGGATGTCAGTGTTCTTCATTAAAGCCAGGGGAGAGAGGAAGGAAAGCCTGTTGAGCACTGACCATGGGTTCCAAAGGACGTAGGGGGATGGCTAGATGAACTGGGCCTTGGGAAGAGAGAAGCCGAGGGCTTGGAGATATGGTGGGCTTGGGATTTGTCTCTCAGGTAGTGAATTGGGCCCCCAGCCCACTGGAGGTAGAGGCTAGATGTGGTCCATCTGGAGGCTTTATAGGCCAAAAGACATGCAGAATTAACTAACCTGCCTCCAGTGTGTGATGGATCTGGAGATTCGGGTGTTTTGGGGGTGTATCTGCAGATTGTCTAATTCCCAGGTGGCTTCATACCCCTTGGTGATGTGCATGGGACTTCTAGTGTTGGTTCTGGGAGGGATATGTGATCAGATGGGAGTCTGCTTGAAGTTTTTCCCAGGTGGTTTGGCTTCCTCCATACTGTTCTACACCAGCATCCTACTGGTTTGAGCAACATCCCCAAATCTGTCCTGCCCGACACCATCACATACCAAAAACCCAAGAGAAGACCTCTAAAGCACAGGCAAGGCCTCCTGGAGATAGTGAGAGGTTCCTGCAGGCCTTTCTCTGTGCCATAGCAAGGGTCACTTCATGGTCCCTGGAGATACTTCACTTTGCCCCCAGGAAGATAGTAACTGCAAGTTCCCTTGCCTCAGTCACAAGGGCTTTGGCAGCAGCCCTGACTGCCCTCTGGTACAGTGGAATGCAACCCTTCAGGGAAGGACCGCTGAGATTTCAGTGGTGCCAAGATGTTCCCCACTCCACAAAAAGATGTGTTTCCCACTCAGGCTCCACTCAGATGCCACAAAAATTATTGGAGATTTCACAGTATGTCAGACCTGGATGGAACTTTAGCAATCATCTGGCTAACCTCATTTTTTTTTATGTTTAATTAATTTTAATTAAACCATCCCACTACAAGTAACAACCCTCTCATTTAATAGAAGAGGAAACTGAGACCCAGGGAGGGAAAGCAACTTGCCTCAGGCCACACAAGAAATTGGGAGTAAAAATCTCATGATGCCTCTTTACTGTTCATTTAAAGGAAACACATTTCTGGGAAAGTGACCACGGGAAAACCTTTAACTGTAAGGAGGAAGGAGTTTCAGGAGGGCATCTGGTGGGGAAAGCCAAATGGTGGAGATGGGGGAAGGTATGGATGGGAAACAGCAGCTGAAAGGAGAGAGAGAAAAAGGGCAAGCAGAAAGAAAATGTGGGACTTCACAGACAAACAACACCTTTTTGTCTCAGGCCAACCTAGTTCCCAGGGTCATTCGTGTCAAAGGACATTTATTTACTGGAAGAGGAAAAAGAAAGACAGAGAAACATGACGTGGTGGAAAGAACATGGCCTGTAGACCTGGGTTCTACTTCCAAATCTGCCAATTATGTTCTATGGAAATCACTTCACTTCGATAAGCCTTGGTTTTCTCTGCTATAAAATGACAGGATTGGACGATATGGTCTCCAGTTCTAACACTCTGTATTTTAAGTCTTTCTAAGGTCCCTCCCAGCTATCAAATCTTATATGCTAAGATTTATGCTCTAAGGCCTTCCAAGTCTAATATTTTAGAGTCATCCACAGCTCTAATAATTTACGGTATAACATCTTATGTTTTCATGTTCCAAGTTCTAAGCCCTTATTACAGCTCTAACACTCTACATTCTAATACTCAATATATTCTAAGGTTATCTCCAGTTCTAACGTCCTGTGTTCTAATGTTACAAGTTCTGAAGTTGCTTCTAATGCTAATATCCTCTAACGTTCCATATTCTAAAGTTACCCCTAGTCCTAACATTTTATATTCTAACACCTTATATTCTAATATTCCAGGTCCTAAGGTCATTTACAACACTAATGTTCTATTTCTAACATTTTATATTCTAAGGTTATTTCCAGTTCTAATGTTTTGTATTCTAACAGCTTATGTTCTAATGTCCTAAGGTAATTTACAGTTCTAATATTCTGTGTTCTAACTTTTACATTCTAAGGTCACTCCCAATGCTAACATGTTGTGTTCTGATATTCTATGTTCTAAGGCTTGCAGCTGTAATATTCTCTGTTCTAAAATCCTACAGGCTAAGGTCATTTTAAGTGATGCCATATGACGTGCTTGTGTCTGCAAGTCCCTAATAGTTACCCTTTTTTCACCCCGTGTGCCAAGGTGCCCATCACTCTGACAAGCTGGGTTTTACGGTCGGCCTTGCTCTGTTGTATTTCTCAGGACTCAAGAACCGTTGGCTGGTTTTGTTTTCCATATACCTTTATTATCAAAATGGATGTGTTTGCATACATGGAGTGAGTCATCACTGAGGATAAAATCAGCACCAAGAAGGAGCTGGGCCCCACAGTCAGGCAGGCAGGTGGGTCCTCTGCTCCAGGCACGTCAGGGTGGCCATGGCTACGGACAGGTAGCGCTTAATTTATTGTTAAGGGATTAGGGAGGGCGGTGTTAGAGATTATCATGAAAGATGCTAGGCATTGATAGACCTCTCTGTCCTCCTGACTCACTGTGTGACCTGGCCCAAACCTCTTTCCCCCTACAGCCCCCAGTTTCTTCCTGCTCATCCCCCTCTAAAAAGGCAAGAATAGCTGCTAACCATGCTAATGAATCAGCTCACCTCTTCATGAACTGAGTTGGTGAAAGGTGAGCAGGGTTAGGTCACTGCCCCGAAGAGGGAAACAGAAGATCTGGGGTCTAATTCTGGCTCGGCCTGATTTGCTGTGTGACCTTGGTCAAGGCACTTTTCCTCTCTGGGCTCGTTTCCTCCTCTGTAAAATCCTACTTGTCAGGGAAGTTAGAGAAGGGATTCCTGGTCAGGTATAGGGTGGACTAAATCCAATGAGATTGCATAGGTAAAGCATATTGAAAACCTCCAGCAGCCACATCAATGGTAGTGACTTATTCAGGTTCTGATGGTCTCTGAGGGTCCTTCCAGCCCAGAAATTCTGAGGAGATTCTGAGGGGCTTGAGCTGCATGGTTGTCAGGGTTCTCTCCCCCACCCAATAACACACTGTGAATGATGGGGGGGTGTCCTGAATTGGACTCCAAATGTGGCAAACTCCTTCCTCTACTTCTGGGGCCCTCCTGTAAGGGGAGCAAGGTCCTGGGAGGAGGTTGCTTTGTAGCCACAATGGCTCTATGGTGGAACATGATAAGGGGGGACTGTCAAGAATCTTTGGGAAGTTAGGAGTAGAAGGAACATCAGAGACCATCTAGTGCAACTGGGCCCTATTTTACAGGTGGGGAAAATGAAGTTCAGAGGAAGGAAGCAACCTATAGAAGATCACAGAGGGAAGTTTGTACCTGCCCATAATTGGGACTAGCACCAGGCTTCCTTAGCTCCAGTTTGGTCTTCTTAGTAGTGGGAATCATCCTGGGGCTTGGTATTTACTGGGGTTCTTCACCCCCTCCTTTTCTCTCTCCCTCCTCCTCCCACAGGCACTAAGATCTCCCATCCTCTCTTCCCCACTCTCTCTGGCACTTACTCCCAGCTCTGCTCACATAGGCATTTTGAAGTTGGTTGGTTCCTTCTTATTGACAGAGAATTCTGACTAGTTGGTTAGTTCTTTTTGATTGTGAGTTTCCATTGACTATGGTTCTTATTGGCTAGAGAGGTTTGATTGGTCAAAGAGTTCTTATTGGCTATATAAAGGGTTCTTTTTGGTTTATAAGTTCCTTATTGCCCATGAGTTATTATTGGCTACTGAGATCTTATTATCTCTTGTTGCTGAGTCCTTATTGGTCTGAGTTTTTATTAGTTACTGAGACCTTAATAGCAAGTTCTTATAGGCATGAGGACTTCTTATGGGGCACAAGTTTTACTGGTTACTGGGATCTTATTAGCTACAAGTTCTCATAGGTTGATAAGGCCACAAGTTCTCATTGTTTCATGAGATCTTAGTAGCCACAAGTTCTTATAGACTGATGAGTTTTTATTGATCACAGGTTCTTATTGGTTACTCAGAACTTAATAGCTACAAGTTTTCACAGGCTGATGAGGAATCCTATTGGCTCCAGGTACTCATTACCTCTTGACCTCTGACTGACCAGAAGTTCTTAGAGGCTGCTGAATCCTTATTGTCTCCAAGTTCTTACTAGTTACTGAAATCTTGGTAGCCACAACTTCTTATAGGCTGATGAAGAATTCTTATTGGCTCTTGAATTCTTTTAGGCTCTCATTGATCTCAAGTTCTTATTGGCTGCTGAGTTCTTATTGGCCAGAGTTCTTATTGGCCATAGTTCTTATAGGCTGCTGAGTGTTTATTGGTCCCAAGTTGTAACTTGGAAGAGATTCTGAGATATTAGCCACAAATTCTTACAAGCTACTGAGTTCTTATTGGTCTCAAGTTCTTATTGGTTCTGTCTAGATTAAAAGTAGAAAATATATCACTGAAAGCCTAAGTTTTTCTCCCTGGGTTTAAAAAGCAAGGAAGGAGGAATCTCTCCCTGCAAGGCACCTGTGGGAAAAAATTTGGCATTCACATTTAGTATTCACATTTGACATTGTGAAGTCAAGGAGAAAGTCAGGAGTGATTATAATTCATCCTTCTTCCCCAGGATGAGTTTCCCCACAAGCTCATGGATCTTGGGTCGAATCTCCTCCACTGACACAGTTGAGTCCCAGGCTCCCACCACTTTTCCATTCGGGGCTACTAGGTACTTCCAGAAATTCCAAGTTGGCTCTTCCCCGGAGGATTCTGGATAAAAAGGAAGATGAGAAGGAAGATGATAAACTCAGGTAGGTCTTCATCTCCCATTGTAGGGAGGTGGTGGGGAAAGATGTTTCTAGGTTCCATAGACCAGACCTTCTACTCTCTTACTCCAATTTCCTCTTCTCCTGAAATTTTACCATTAGCACTCATCCCTCTAGTTCTGAACCTGTGAAAAAGCACTCCATGTCCTGAGAGAAA
The DNA here is from genome assembly GCF_900497805.2 of Vombatus ursinus. Lineage (NCBI taxonomy): Eukaryota > Metazoa > Chordata > Mammalia > Diprotodontia > Vombatidae > Vombatus > Vombatus ursinus. Next base: position 6,119,974 of record NW_020954603.1, on the reverse strand, counting down.
GAATACTATAAACCATTCTGTTCTCAGTCATTGACTCCTCAGTGTATCTTTCTGATCCTTTCCTGAGAGCATTGTCTTGATAATGAGGGTAACCATATGCAAGGGATGTTTTAGAGAAGATTCCAAGTCAGATACCAGTTGGACTATATGCTTCTGAGGTTCCTTCCAAATGTATGATTTGGATTTTTCCCCTTTATTTTTGGCTGGCGAGAGGTAGAGGAAGAAAGAAAGTTACAGGCTCCTATTTCTGAGTTGTTCATGATTTATAATGTGCTTTCCTCACTACAAGCGTTTGAGGTGGATGGTTCAAGTATTACCATGAAAGGATTTGTCCAGAGTCACACAACTAGGGATTTGAACTCAGGTCTCCTGAGTTCAACTCCAGTACTCTTTGTACTGGAGCAGCTAGGTGACACTGAGCCTGGAGTCAGAAAGACTCATTTTCACGAGTTTAAATCCGGCCTCGGACACTTAATAGCTGTGTGGCCCTGGGCAAGTCGCTTAACCCTGTTTGCCTTAGCTTCATCTGTAAAATGAGCTGGAGAAGGAAATGGCCAACCACTCCAATATCTTTGCCAAGAAAACTCCAAATGGGGTCACAAACAGTGGTCATGACTGAAATTGATTGAACAACAACAAATTGATTAAACAACAACAATAATAAATTATTTGTACTATACCACATTGGAATGTTGGAAGGTGTGTGTGAATCTAGATGAAAGGGAGGGCCTGGGTCTTCAATGAATCTTACTTAAGCAGGCACGGGGGATACAAAGACAAAAAGGAAAATAAACAATCCTTGCCCTCCAGAAGCTTACATTCTATGGAAGGGATGCTGGATGTTTACAGATAAGCAAACCCAATTCAATTCATCAAGTATTTATTAAGTACTTGTCTTAGAAAGTTGCCCAAGGCCCTGAGGGTAAGTGACTTGCCCAGAGTTACAGAGCCAGTGTGTGGTAGAGGCTGGACATAGTAGCTATTTTACAAATGCTCCTTAGATTACTTTGAATAAGATGTGTCAATCCTAAGGGACCAGAGAAACCTGAGACACTGTTTTATAGGATGCCTAGACTGGCCCTGAGTTCCTTAGGGGATGCAGCTCACCAATTAGATATTTGAAGGCAGCATTGGCCCCAGTACCACGGACAGCGATCTTGCTGAACATAGGGAAGGAGACTCCATAGGTCTTCCGGGCAAAGTTCTCAATCTCCTTGTTGGTGTCTGGCTCCTGCTGGCCAAACTGGTTGCAAGGAAAGGCCAACACATTGAAATGGTGTGGGCCCAGGTCTCGCTGCAGCTGCTGAAGAGCTCGGTAGTGCTGGTCTGTATAGCCACACTCGCTGGCCACATTGACAACCAGTGACACCTGGGGAAAAAGGATAAATTCTTATTGACTGATTGACACACACTCACAGAATTGGATGGCCAAGCCAACATGCAGGAAGAGCTATAGTTTCATATGGAGTCATGAACACAGGCACAGATATGACAGCAATGACAAACAACTGGGCACTAGGGGAGATACATAGTTTAACTAAGATTCAGTCCCTGTCTTCATGGAGCCTACAGTCTAGTAGATTAATAGAACACAAATACATCTAAGTGTGAGACACAATGTTAAATTATATATACTCATAAAGACATGTATATATATACACACAGATGGAGACATAGCATATATCTATATACACATACATAAATATACATATAATTGCAGCATTTATATAGGGCTTTAAGTTTTACAAAATGCTTTACAAATATGATCTCATTTTATGTATTATCTCATTATAGATATCATAGATCCAGTCATATATATGTGCATATATATTTATATATAATTTATCATCTCCATGCAAATAACACCTAGCACTAGCTCTCTCTTCTGAATTTCTGTACCATTTCACAAGCTACCTATTGGACATTTCCAACCAGTTGTCTCATAGACATCATAAATGCAACACATCTAAAACAGAACTCACCTTTCACTCCAAAAGCTCCCCTCATCTGAACTTCCCTATTGCTGTTGAGGATACCACCATCCTCAGTCACCCAGGCTCACAACCTGGGTATCATCCTTGACGCCACTCTCTCTCAACGCCCCCATACCCAATCAGTTTACAAGTTCTGTTGATTCTTACTTCACAACATCTTTCCTACACCCCATCCCTTCTCTGACATTGCCACCAGCCTGGTGCAGTCCTTTATCACCTCATGCTTGGAATATTTCAATAGACTTCTGGTTGACTTCCCTGCCTCTAGCCTCTCCCCATTCAAATCTATCCTATTCAGCCATCTGAGTGATCATCCTAAAGTACAGGTCTCACCTATCACTTCCCTATTTAAAAAAAAAAAAACTCCAGTGACTCCTCATTGTCTTCAGGATCAAATAGAAAATCTTCTGTTTGGGTTTTGCAGACTTTTATAATCCAGCCCCTTCCTATCTTTCCAATTTTCTTATACTTTACTCTCCTCTCCATAATCTAAGATCCAGTGACACTGGTCTTTTTGCTGTTTCTCAAACAAGATACTCCATCTCTGGACTCTGGAGTGTTTTCACTGGCTTTCTCCAATGTCTGGAATACTCATCTCCACTTCCTGCCTTCTCTGGATTCTTTCAAGTCTCCCCTAAAAACCTACCTTCTGCTTAACCCTGTTTGCCTCAAAAAAGGTGTGGGGCAGCATCTGGTCTCAGACACTTACTAGCTATGTGACCCTGAGCAAGTCACTTAACCCCCATTACTTCAAAAAAAAAATCCTACATTCTGCAAGAAGTCTCTCTGGATTCCCCAGTTAATGCTAGGGCTTTCTCTCGGAGATTATCTCCAATTTACATGTATGTTTCTTATTTGTAAATAGTTGTTTGCTTGTCCTCTCCCTGCACTAAATTGTATGTTACTTGAGGGCAGGAACTATTTTTGCCTTTCTTTGTAAACCTATAGTTTAGCACAATGCTTTACACATAATAAATGTTTATTGACTGTAAATAAAATCTATATGGGAGAAATTGGAGATAATCTCAGAAGAAAGGCACCAGCATCCTGGGAGATAAGAAAAGGTTTCCAGCAGAAGAGGAGATTTTAGCTGAAACTATAAGGGAGCTAGGAAAGCCAGGAAGGAATAATGAATTCCAATGAAAATGCAAAGACTTGGGAATTGGAGTATCTTGTTTGAGAAGACTATAAGCCTGGGCAACTGGAAAGATGGCAATGTTTTTTCAGCAATGGGGAAGTTAAAAAGTTAGAAAGGGGGGAAGGTTTGGGGGCCTACCACAGTGCCTGGAACATAGTACCTGCTTAATAAATGCTTGTGGATTGATGGACATTAGACTGGATCTGTGATTTTCATACTGTCAGTTAAGTGGCACAATGGATAGAGTCCTGGGCCTGTAGTCAGGAAGACCTGAGTTCAAATCCAGCCTCAGAGGTTTACAACCTGCATGACCCTGGGCAAGTCATTTCACTTCTGTTTGCCTCAGTTTCCTCAACTGTAAAATAGGGCTACAAGATCAAATGAGAAAATTTGTAAAGCACTTAGCACAGTGCCTGGCACATTGTAGCCACTTACCGAATGCTTCTTTCCTTCCCTTTGCCATAAGCCAATTTGTTTTTTTGGACTAGCTCTGTGATTTTTGAGCTCTTAGCCAGGACCTCCCTTCCCTCATGCAGCTGACAGGCTTAGATGGAACCCTGAGAAGTGATTTTCCAGGGTCCCACAGTCAAGATATGTTAGAAACAGGTCTTGAACCCAGGTCTTTATGACTTGGAGGACTCCTCTCTCTCTACTAGGTAGTATTGCTTCTCATATATGTGTATGTATTCACACACCCAGACATATAAGGCTGGACTTAGGATTTCATTGGTGAAGGGCACTCCCAGATGAAGAAACTTCCTCTCCCAAAGCAGAATTGGCACCTTCTTGGCAACTTATAGTCTTGGAGAGTTGCTTGGGGCACTGAGAGCTCAAGTGACCTGCCCAGGGTGAGTCCCAGGCATGACTAGAAGCTAGGTCCTCCAGACTCTCCAAGGAGAGCTCTCTGCCCACTGTCACACTGCCTCTCACAGCTTACACAGACACCTATAAGCAGAGAACCATGTGCAGGAACATGACCACATCTACACAAGCACAGATGTCCAATGTCATAGAACATGCCCATACATGTATATAAATATGTTCCCAGGCATGAATATAATGTACATGCATACACATGCACATCCATAGACAACCCACAGAATTCTCATGCCTATGGATCCTTAGACTATCCCAGAATCACACCATGGCAGGTAGGCTTAGAGGAACAACTGAGATCCTCTAGTTCAAACTGGACCAACCATATGAGAATTCTTCTGTTTCTACATTTCTTCCATTAAAAAAAAAAAAGAAATCCTTCATTCTCAGGGACAACCTTTCAAGTTGGCTTGTCTTCTCTATGCATTAGCACCAACTCTTCCAGGAAGAAGGGGAGGAAAAGGTCAGACCTCTGAGGCAGGGCCAAAATCTGACCTCCACCAAATCACAAAGTTGTCTTGGCTGGAAAAATATATTTGCATCTTCACACTGGGCTTGGCTTTCCTTATCTGTCAGAAAGGAATAATAATAGCGCACATTCAGGCCCAGGCTGGGTTTTAAATTGCTTCCCCTATCCTATGTTATGTGAACTTCCCGACTTTACCTTGTAAGGAGGAAGGGTGTCCACACAGCAGGTCCATGATTTTGTCCAACAGCTGCAGATTGTGACTTGTCTATAACTTAGTAGGTAAGGCTTAGGGTATGTAAGTGGCCATTTGGATACTAATATTATCCAACTACATGACCATAAATGGCTAGGCTGGTGAAGAGCCTTGAGTCCATTCCATGTGAGGGTCACCCCATATGAGGATCCATGGAGAGACCTAGGCGTGTTTAGCCTGGAGAAAAGAAGAGCCGAGGGGGTTGGGAGAGCTTAATTCAAGGTGCTGAAAATCCGTCACGTGGAAGAGGGATTAGCCTTGTTCAGTTGGGCCCCTGAGGGCAGAACTGGGAGGGGCTAGAAAGTGCCAAGATGCCAATTTAAATGTGAGGTCGGAAAAAAAAAATTCCCATACCTTTGAGAAGTGGTTCGGGCGACCTCAGGAGGTAGGTACTGGATTTTCCTCCTTGGTCTTTAAGTGTCACCTGCGTGCCTAATTGATTGAATAGGTTGGACAAAATCAGGGGTTCGTGGTGTCCCATATCTCTTTGACAATTTCGCAAAGAATATGGAACCCTTTGCAGAACTGTGGTTTTTTAATAATTTTTTAAAATGCTAAATTTAAGACAGAGGTTAATGAAAATAAAGAGAAATTTTCCCATCCAAGTTCACGGACCTCCCTGAAATCTCTCCATGTATGTATGCTAGATTAAGAACCCCTGGGCTAAATGAATACACTCCTCAGGTCTTTCCTAATTTTATAATTTTGTGATATTATAATAAATAACAATATATTATTGACATAACAGCATAGAACTCTTTGGGCTTGATCAGCCACCAATGAATGAATGTTTATTAAGGATTTATATGATGGGGAACTATGCCAGGAATTGAGGAATAGAAAAAACAAATGTGAGATGGTCTTTGCCTTTTCTTCCCATGGCTTTCTGAGGTTGGCAGTGGCCAATCATGCCCATTTCACAGAGGAGGAAAGTGTGCCTCAGAGAGGAGCAGGGACTAGGCCATGGTCAGATCCAGGGCTAAATAGTGGCAGATGAGGGGCTAGCTTAGGGTGAGTGCCCTGTAAGTCAGGCTCTATGAACTGGCCCCCTCATGGGTTCTGGCTGGTCTGGCTAGCTGTGGCCTGGCCTTGCAGTGTACATCTGAGGAGCCCCAAAAGAGTGAAGGCATCCTGAGGCCTGCCTCTGCCACTTGCTTTGAGTGTGACTTGAGGGGGACAGTTGGACTAGATTTCCTGTGAAGTCCCCCCATCTGTATAATTCTATAATCCTAGCTATATGACTTTCAGAATAATCCCCTTCCTGGACCTCAGCTCCCTCCCTTGCATAAAATAGGGGGTGGGGGCTGAACTAGCTGCCCCTGGGGTCACTTGTAGCTCTAGGCCTGTGAGCCTGTGGCTTTCGCCACACAGAGGGGCTCTCCAGGCCCACGTTATTTCCATTTAGGGCCTGCCTGCCTGCTTGTGTAGCTCAAACAGCAGGTGTCAATGTAGCAAGGCTGCGTGCGCATCCGTCCTTGGCCTCGGCCTTGGCCGCAGAGTGACAGCAGCATCTGCACTGGGCCCGCCCCCCGCCCCCCGGAAGGCAACTTCCCCGGAAGTGGCCGCCGCCTACCCGCAGCAGCCGCCACCGTGGCAGCAGCTGCCACGCTGGCCCCGCCAACGGCGCATGCGCAAGAGCCCTTGACTGCTGGCCTTGGCTCCTGCCCCAGTCACATGGCTGTTGGGAGGCTCAAATGAAAGAATGCTGGCAAAAATAACGCTTGGGGCCGGGAAGCGCCAGGGGGTGGGGGGAGGGCTGTTATTAATTATTAATAAAAGAGAGCCCCTGGGCTGCTGGGCCCCGCACTGACGTCAGGACGCCTGGAGCGCACCACCTGCGGTTGGCCGCAGCTGCCAATCAGGGGGTTCTGACAGAGCGGACCAGCTGGGTCCACCCCGGGGGGTTCTGGGGGTCTGCAGGCCCAAGCCAGTGGGGGACCAGGGTGACTAGCTAATCTGATAAACTCATTCCCAATAAATGTGCCAGGAGGCTCTGCAGGGGGACGGTACGGACCCCACCTGCATGGCTGCGGCAGCGGTGGACCTTGCCTGGAGGCGGCGGTAGACCGTACCCGCAGACCCCCCCCATTCCCACACCGCCTGCCCCGGGCCCTGTGGACCCCACCTCCCGGACCCGTAGACCCTAGCCCGGCTGTTCTGGAGACCCTACGCCAGCTGTTCCAGGGACCCTAGCCCGGCTGTTCCTTGGCTCTGGGGTGGGAGGGGGGAATGATGCATTTGGGCGTGGCGGACCCTGCCGGCAGCCGAGTAGCAACGGCAGCTGCAGTTGCCGCAGTGGCCCCCCCTCACGGCCGTGCCCATGCCGCAGTGCCGCGGTGCCTTATGGGAGCGGCTGAGGCTGGCTCCCCGCCCAGCCATCTCAGGCAAGGGGCCGGGGGCCGGGGGCCGGGGGCTGGGGGGGTGGGGGCGGCGGCGGCCTTGGCGCTGGGCCTCTGCAAACGTCTGGCTGGGCCGGGCTGGCCGGGAGGGCCCCAGCCAGCGCCTCCCCGCCAGGGCCTCCCCAGCCTACGCGCTTGGGGAGCCTGGCAGGCTGCCCAGCCACCCTCCCTCCCATCCACGGGTGGAGACTGTCTTCCCGCCAGGGCGGGGCAGCCAGGCCGGGAGGCCCCAACAGCTGCGGCTTTCAGCTCTGAAGCCCTTTTCTGTGTTAGGGTCCATGGCGGGCCCCATTCCCAGCCCTCGCTGGTGGCCTCCCCAGCCTTTATGGGCCTGGCACCCTCTGATGGCGGCAGGGGCCCAGCCTGGGAGCTGGAAGGGTCTCCTGGTTCCCGGGATTTAGAGGGAAGGAGGGAGGGAGGGAGCTGCCTGCCTGGGGCCCTGGTCACTGTGGCAGGCAGGGCCAGTAGGGGCCTCTGCTTTCAAGCAGGGGGCTGACTTAGCCTAGCCCAGAGGGGGATGGATTTCCAGGGAAAGAATGTCAGGCACCACATCATAGGATCAGAGGATTGAGGCCTGGCAGGGGCTAAAGAACAAAGGGCAGTAGACCCAAGAAGATGGACTAGCACAGCTGGGAGGGAGCTTGGAGCGTAGAATGTCAGGGTTGGGAGGGGCTTCCAGACCCAGAATGTTAGGGCCCTATGGGTCTACAGAACCATCCAAACTAGAAGAGACCTCAGAACTGAAAATGTGAGAACCCCAAACTTGGGAGCTGGTAGGGACTTTAGAACCCAGAAGGCCAGGGCTGCAATGACCATCATGAGTGGCAATCAGTGATTGTTAGAGTGGGAAGGGAGATGACACATGAATCATCAGAGCTGGGAGGGACCTCAGAATATATATTATCAGAGCTGGAAAGGATCTTAGAACACAGATGTCAAGGTGCAAGGAAGATAGAGCTCAAGCCAGAAGAAGCTTTAGAACATAAAGCTGGGAGAGTCCTAAGAACGAAGAATATTAAAACAGCATGTCAGTATGGGGTGGGACCTTCCTTAGTCAGTTAAGAAGCATTTATTAAACATTGTGATAAGCACCTAAGCACCCAAGATACACTTCAGCACAAGAACCATCAGACTTGGGTGGAATCTTAGAATGTAGGCTGGCAAAGATGGGAAGGACCTTAGAGTCCAATTCATTTTACATATTGGGAAGCTAAAGCCCAGTGAGGAGGCATGAACTGCCCTCCATCACATGGGTGAGTAGTGCCAGGAGTCAGCACAGGTGCTCTGACTCCAAAGTCCATGCTGCTCTTATCTCATGTTGTCTCTGTACATGGTGGTCCTGAAATAGATGTTCGTTAAATTAAATTAAAAACCAGACCCATAAGAGAATTTTTTTTTCACTCATTCAACCCTTATAAGCCTTACTGTGTGTTCAACCTGGTGCTCGATGCTGGGAGAGATGCCGAATCAAGTAAAACTCTGTCCCTGCTCTCAAGGAGGTTCAAGCCAACTCAGAAGACATGACATGTATATAAATGACCATAATTCAAAAGAAAAGATGAAAACTGTGTAGTAAGGGCATAAAGTGCTACAATCAGAGGAGATTCTTTTCAGCTGGAGGAACCAGGAAAGGATTCCTGGGAGGAGGGAGCCAGCATTTACAATGAGCCCAGAAGAAAGGATGAGGAGGATTCCTCTTTTAATATCTGACATTTATTGAATGCCTTGCCATTGATCTTTCCTTGAAGTCTTTTCCCAAGGCTTCTTCAAGGCACAGAGCTAAGCCTCACTTCTCAAAGGCTAAGCCAGTGGAATTGGAGGAGTTAATGATGGGCTGTACTGACTCCTAGGAACCAATGTAGCTAAGGCAGAAAGACTCAGTCTATGCCTGCCTCAGTCTTAGACATAGTAGTTCCTGAAGCACAGTAAGTCACAGAGGGGCTAAAATCTGCTCCACTGAAGGTTGGAATTGCTCACTGACTAAATCACAGACCCCTAAAGCATGAAGTAGTTGTACTTGATGTTCCTTGTATAGCAAAATATAACACAGATACCAATGGCCATTGGTTTTCCTTAATTTTGCCTTCATGCCAGCCCCTTTCTCTCACAGTCCTACCTCTCTCTGATGACATCCTTTATGCCGCTTCTCCTGCACAAGTCTTCATTGGGAACATGTTGCATTATGCTGATGTCCCCCACGGGTCTGTCCATTGCGTCTTAGGTGACCCACAATTTTAATTCTTTAGAGACTGTGGTATTCTATGATTCATGGCCATACAGCATCATGGAAGAATATTGATGTAAAAAAGGTGGGCTTTTGTTTCAGGGGAACGCTTGAGGTTATTAAAAGCATTGCACAATTTTCCAAAGTCAGCCCAGCCCACTCTCTTCCTCCTGTACATTTCTGATCCCAGTTCATTGCCCATCTGCAGTGTCTGTTCAAGATTTATGTATGGATGCACCATCTTCATTGAATTGTTGATTGTCCATCCAACCTCGCATCTTATTTTAGACAATAGATATCCTTCACCTTGTTTATTCCTGTGTGAACAGTTAGACTAAGGTATTTTGTGTTATTATGAATATCATCAAAGGGGCTCAGCAATGTTCCAGAGCCGGATGCAATCAGCATAATGTCATCTGCAAATAAGAACATCTGGAAGATCTCCGCATCTAGCCTCTTCGGTTTCATCTTTGCTCTGGATCAGCCCCTACAAATCTTCCCATGTTTTTCTGAATTCTCTGTAGTCATACTTTTTAAAGCACAGTATTCCACTGTGTGTGTGTACCATAATCTATCATTTCCCAGTTGATAGGCATACACTGTCTCCTTAAATTTGTTTTCTTCTATACTGCTCCTTACTATTTTATTAGGCAATAATGCTCTGTTTCTTCCATCATCTTTTTCTGTAGGACTGTACAAATATATTCTAAGTCTTTGTTGCCCTGGACTGTCATCTTTTCTCTTAACAAGAAGATCAACTATTTGCTGGTGGAGACAGTTTCTAGGATCTTTTGCTATCCTCATTGTAGTATTTAGTTTATATCCTAAGCATCCTTAAGAAATGGTAATAATCTGTGTTAATGCTGTTTCTTTTATCCATTTCCCATTTACATAGGTCAGGCTGGTTTTTGTCTCAATAATATCATATCTTCTTCCTATTTTTATTCTTCTAATTTGGTGTTACTTTTGCTTTTTACTCTGACAAATCTATGGATTGAACCACACAAGCAGCTGATTTAGAAAGGGCTCTCACCTTGGTAACCAGTCATTTCCTGTCTATAAGCATTTAACACTTTCATTTTCCATGAAAGCCAGTGTAGTGTGGTGAATAACTAATGAGAAGAAGAAGAGCTACCATTTCTATGGCACCTACTATGTGCCAAGCACTGTGCTAAATGCTTTACAAATATGACCTCGTTAGATCCTCACAACAACCCTGGGAAGGAGGTGCTATTTTTATCCCCATTTTACAGGTGAAAAAATGGAAGTAAACAGGTGTTAAGCCACTTGCCCAAGGTCATATATCTAGTAGATCACTGGACTTGGAGTCAGGAAGACCTGATTTCTAATCCCATTTTGTACACTTACTAGCTAGATGACCCTGAGCCAGTCACTTAATATTTCTCATCCTCAGTTTCCTCATATGTAAAATGAGGATTTGGGATTTGATGGCCTCTAATGTCTCTTCCAGATCAACATCTATGATTCTATCTAGTGCCCACCATATCCTGCCTTCTCCAACTCTCTTCTTCAGAAAATATTGATGATATACAAGTATTTATCAGCTATTGGTCTCTCTCATTTCTTTCTCCTGAACTGTGTCTTCCAACACTTTTTTTTTCTAACTGTTCTCCTCTATGCCCACTGTGGCACTGAAATCTTCAAATATTAAAGCATATGGTCATTTAATTTGGAGGGACGTACTGCATTCTCTGTAGAATTTATCTACCTCCTCATTCTCTGCAACAGATATTGGGATGTAAGCTGTAAATACCTTCATGATGGTCTTGTTGCAAATACCCATCATGAGCACTGCAATGGGAGATGATCAAGTATCCCATGAAATGCTGTTTTTTGTTATCTCTGGATATGGAATTGAACCAACCCTGCTAACTCCTTTCTTTGCTGCTTCATGAAAAGCCTGTGTCCTTCCCTTGAGCTATAGCTGCCTTTGTTCTTCTGGTTCTATTTCCAGAAAAAGTGTCAAGGATGATGTAATTTGGTTCCTTCCAGTAGATTGACATGCTGGTTATTGGACAAGGATCTCACATTTTGGGAACTGTCATCCAAGTTATTAATTATTGATGGTCTAAAAACTGTGGGATTCATATAGTACCCTATCTCCCCTTTCCTACCTATTTACCACCATTACTATAGAAATAGAAGGGGGGCACACAGAACCCATGCCATTTTGTATTTTTCTTTGGCCACAGGTTGCTGTTCTCAGATTATTGGGAATAAGACCGTCTATACTTAGCTGAGTTGGTCCTTAGAAGGTAGATACAGTCTATTGCTAAGATCATACTCAAGGCCTTTCCAACATGGTAGAACTTAACAGAGCTTGTACCCTGCTGGCATAGCCCATGAGAATTCGTGGTCACCTCCCATCCTTGATGAGGCATTGGGGTAGGACTTGGTGGAGAAAAGAAAACCCAATTAATAACAATAATAATAATAATAATGATAATAATAACACATAGTTAACTTCTATATAGCACCTACCATGTGCCAGGCACTGTGCTAAGCACTTTACAAATACTATATTATTTCAACCTCACAATGACCCTGGGAGGTAGATGCTATTGTCATCCTAATTTTATAGGAAAGGAAATTGAGGAAGACAGGGACTAAGTGATTTGCCCAGAGTTACACAGATAGGAAGCATCTGAAGCTGAATTTGAACTCGTCTTCTTAACTCCAGCCCCAGAATTCTATCCAATAATCTACCTAGCTTCCCCAACCATAGCCCAAGTGTTTTATGAATATCCAAATAATGATAAAAACCTAAAAGAAGGCCTCCAGCACACTGAATGGACTCTGTATTGAATAGTGTGGCCACATAGCAATCACTTAATAAATGCCAGTTGACGTGAGACGAGAAGATGTGGATGGGTTATGATATATGAGGTTGAAAAGAGCTACACCAATAAGATCACAGATCCAAAGAAGCATTATAAAAGGAGACACTATCCTTAGTATACCTCACCAGCCTCAGATCCTTCTGAGCTTTGATTCTTACAGCACTACGTCATGTACCTGTCTCCTGTTCTTATTTTCATCTCCCGTACTCATTCTTTTGAAAAATCTGTGTTGGCTAGTGAGCTCCCTATGCGTCCACATCTGTCTCTTTAGACAATTCTCCTTTTAACAAGCCTCCAACTTTCCCATCATTCCCCCTCCCCATCTCCCAGCAACAAGTTCCTTCTTGTTGCTAAGAATAAGATACAAAATAGCAATTACTTTAGGTACTTTCTCCACCTTTTGAAGGATGGATGACATTACCAGGAAGGCAAAGTAATACATTCTTAGCTTTTGTCTGATGAAGAGAGCCAACCAACATCTGAATAACCATAAGTCCCATCACTGCAATGGCATGCCTTTATGTCCGGTGTGTTTCCCAAACCCTCTTCTCATTCCATCTTTTCCCTTTGTGATCTGGAGGAAATGCAAACGCTAGTATTCCTTCTGTTTGACCCTCCATCGATCTTTGCCTTAATGAACGGCTTCTTTTGGGATACTATTGGATCTACCACAAATCTGTTTTATCTAATCTCAACTGGGCCTCCCTTGCTACATGGCAATCCTGTTTTTCCTCCCATGATCCTCCATCCACATTTCCTCTTCTGCAGTTATTCCAATACCTCTCTTGCAGTCTCCCTACATCACCTCCAAGTTCCTCTCAAAGCATGTGACCTCATCCAGAGGGCCATCTGTTAGGAGCTCCCTCATCTCCCCCATCCCACACTTCAAAACTTTCCTATAGCTCTTCTTTTGCACGGACAGTCTCCAAAGAAATAGTAGCCTTTTTTATCAAGGTCAATCACTCTCCTCGGACACTCAGCCCCACCCTCTTCAGAGTCCTCCAGGATTGTCCCAGTAATAATAACAGTAACAACAGGTTTGCAGAGTGCTTTACAAATATTATGTCAGTTGATCCCCACAACAACTCTGGGAAGTGTTATTATCCTAATTTCACAGATGAGGAAACTGAGGAAGATAGTAATTAAATGACTTGCCCAGGGTCGCACAGCTAGTAAGGCCAGATTTGAACTAAGGTCCTTCTGACTCCAGGCCCAGTGCTCTAACCACTGCACCCAGTCATTCCCTCCTTTTTTGTCATCTGCAGTCTCTCATTCTACTGGCTTTCCAAAGCTTAGCATAGCACCTGGCCACAGAGTAAGTATTTAATAAATGCTTGTTATTGATTTACTCTTCCCTGCTTCAGACAAATATACCGAGACCTTCATGTGACACTAGAGGGACATCACCTCAAACTCATCTTCTACATTTCCTCCCCTCCCCATCAGAAGGCCTTCCTCAAGGACAGGGCATTATGTATTTTTGCTTGCATTTGTATCCCCAGTGCCTAGCACACAGTAAGTGTCTAATAAATGCTTGTTGCCTTGTCTTGTCTCATTATCAAGTTCCTAAAGCTCTCTTCTTCTTTACCACTCACTCACTTCGTGGTGGTTTTTTTCATCATCTACAATTCCTCTCTCTCTCTATATATATATACATTCCCTGTTAACTTCCTTTCCCATCATCGAATCTTGCCATGTAACAAAGAAATACAATTAAACAAAACCAATCAACAAAGCCGTTCTATCTGAGAGAATGCGCAACATTCCACACTTGCACTACCTCACCTCACTGCCAAGAGGAAGGATGTGTTTGTCCTCTCTTCTCCAGAACCAATTCAATTGTTTTACTTTTGTATTTGCTTTACTGGAGTCACTGGGTATGCTGTTCCCTTGGGTCTGCTTTCTTTGCTCTCTACCACTTCATACAAGACTTCCCAGCTTTCTAAGAATCCCGCATACTCATCATTTCTTATGGCATCATATTATTGCATTACATTCAGTCAGCCAAAAACATTTATTAAGTGCTTCCTATGTTCTACGTATACTGAATGTAACACCATCTGCTTAGCCATTCCCCAATAATGGACACCCACCTTGTTCCCAATTTTTTGCTACCACAAAGAGTGCTGCTATATAGGACCCATCTTTCTGCCTTTGACCTCCTTGGGGTATATATGCAGCCATGGAACTGGGGGGTCAAAAGCTTTGGTCACATAATTCCCAGTTGTTTTCCAGAATGGGTGTACCAAATTATATAACTCACCAATTCACTTCCCAACCACCTAATGATCAGGCTTCCAACTTCCTTTTTACTGAAACTGTACTGATAGAATCTCAGAATAAGAAGAGACCTGAGAGGCCCTCTTTCTAGTCCAGCTATGCCTCTCTGAGGTCTTTACCAATGATCTCTCACGTGCCAAATCTAATGGCCTTTCCTCAGTCCTCATCCTCTTTTTTGTTGTTGTTCAGTTGTTTTGGTCATTTCTGACTCTTCGTGACCCTATTTGGGAATTTCTTGGCAAAGATGCTGGAGTGGTTTGCCATTTCCTTCTCTAGCTCATCTTATAGATGAAAAAAACTGAGGCAAACAGGGTGAAGTGACTTATCCAGAGTCACACAGCTAGGAAGTGTCTGAAGGCACATTTGAACTCACAAAGATGAGTCTTCCTGACTCCAGGTCCAGCACTCCATCCACTGGGCCATCTAGCTGCCCATCCTCCTTTACTTCTTTGCAACTTCTGACACTCTTTACTATCACCTGCTCCTGGATACACGTTCTTCACTTAGATTCTTCCCTGTGCCCTCCTCCTACCTATTGGACTTTGATTCTTCAGTCTCCTTTGATGTATCATCATCCCTTTATGATTCCCTATGTGTGGGTGTCCTCCAAAGCTCTGCTTGGCCCCTTACTCCTCCCTCTTTACATACACTCTCTCCACACTGAGCTTATGAACCCAACCCTTAAAAAGTATCTCAGATCCCATGCCACTCGCCATCAAGATGACTGGATACTTCCAATAGACTGTAAGGTCCTTGAGAACAGAGGCTGTTTTGGTTTTTGCCTAGGTGTTTTTAGCACCATGCGTAGTGCCTGGCATGATGGTAGGTATTCAGTAAAGGCTTGTTGAAATTTAATACAAGTGGGCTTGTGTCTTCTGTCTTCAAATACTGCCTGGCCCCCATGGTCCTTAAATGGAAACTCAAGCATCAGAAGCCATTTTGTGAGTCTCCAGAAACATCCAACATGGTCTTAGGTTCTATCACAGAGACGAAAAGGAAATCATCCCACTTCTGCACCTTTGCTCATGCCCTGTTTCATACCTGAAGCACCCTCTTAGCCCATTCATTGATTCAAATACTAATTGATTCAGTCAACCATTATGCTAATTTACCCCCAAAATATCTGTTGCTCTTCCTTGTTTCAACTCCACAGAACAAGACGCCTCTACCAGGATAAGCTCATCACTTCTAATCTCACCATCATGCTGCTGACTCAAGCCTTGATTGATACTACCTCCCTCAGCCTCCTCCTCTTCCCTCTTTTTGGAGGGCTGGATCATATAGTAAGTGCTTAATACACTTTTCTCAATGCCTTCCTTCACAGAGAGCAGAAACTAAACTCTCAGCTCACTCTACTTTGCATCTGTGGCTCAGCCTGGCTTCAACTCCACTGAAGAAGATGCCCCCACGTTGGGTACCTCCTGATGTTCCCTCTCTCCTCCTACCTGCCTCTTTTTGTCTGTTGTCTCCCCCTTTGGATTGTAAGCTCCTTGAAGGCAGGGACTGTTTCTATTTTTATTAATTGTGTGCCCAGTGCTCAGCTAGACATTTAATAAATGTTTATTGGATTTATTGGATTGGATTGATTGAATGCTTGTGTGTTTAGTCCTAGGAGAGGTTCCTGCCCTCCTAGAGCTTGTTGTCCAGTAGGGGAATGAGACATTTCCAGTTTGGCTCATGTTCCATCCTTCTATACACTCTTTAGTTAATTTGCTGCATCTCAGCAGAGGCCTCTGATCCTCCCCAGGCAGGTTGGCTATTGAGGGCAGACAAACTGTATGACTATGACCTCGAAGGTGTCATGGTTTGTCTCACAGCACCAGAAGATCAGAGCCTTAGATCCGGACAGAGCCATGCAAGTCATCCTCTTCGTTTCATAGGTGTGGACAATCTCCCTCCTTCCCAGCCTGATTTCCCCTGCTCCCCTGTAATTATCCTTCCTATTCTTTGTTCCAACTAAGCCTCTCTCCAAACATGCCTTGCCCTTTCCTGACTCCATACATTTGTCTGAATGGCTCCCTCCTCCCACCACTTTCCCATGACTTGAACTCTTGATCAACTTAACTGCTCTGAGAACCCTCAGAGAGCAAGAACCATGTCTTACCTTTGTTTTCCCTCACATTATCCAGCACAGGGCTTGCACACATAGAAGACTTGTCAAAAGAATGACTAAGTCTGGTAGGGAAATACCTAGCCTGGAGTCAAGAGATCTGGGTTCTAATACTCTGCAACCTTGTGCAAGCCTGTTAACTTCTCTGGGCCTTAGCTTCCTCCTTTGTAAAATGAAGGAGTTGAACTACTCACAGATCTAAAATTCCCTATCATCAAGGTCTTCCTAGCTTTGATATCCTATGTTTTAAATCCTCTTCCAGCTACATTCTAACTTTCTATGTCTTGTGTCTTAACAACATTCTATGTTCTATAGTCTCTTTTAGTTTTAGCAGTATCTGTTCTGAAGTTTCTTTCAGCCCTGACATCCTAGGTCCTTAGGGCTCTCCTGGCCCCAACATTCTATGTTCTATAGTCTAAGGTCCCATCCAGCTCTGGCATGCTCTGATTTTTCCATCTCCTGTCTCGCCCATAGCAACTCGCACAGAGCTGGGCTTGTGGCCAGGGCTCCATAAAGAATCGTTGACTTCTTATTGAGGAAATGGATGGAAATGATGCTTGGTCACCTCATTTCTGCTTCACCCGGCTTGCTTCTCTGTTAACAGGGTCCTCCTGGGTGAAAGAAAATAATCCTCCCCCCTTCGTGGGCCTTCACAATTTTGGGGGACCGTGCAAACCCATAAATAGAAGGATGGTTCTTAGGAAGTTGGGTTTAGCAATCAGATTCACTTGGGGCCAAACTGGCGGGAACCCAACACGGAACCGACAACTCTGGAGTTGCTGGCTGAGATAGCCTGCCTTTGCTCATCCCCCTACAGCAAGCCACCCAGGAGATAAAGGAGGATCAGGAGGCAGCAGGGACAGGGTGGGCAGAACAGGCTGTCCCCCAGGATGGAGCATGCAGGGTATGCTTTGCATGTGACTTTTAATAAATGCACATATTTTTTATGGAAGCTCCAATATCCTAGAATTCTGCAAGTGGGCAGGTCAATCAAATACAAGGCAAAAAACATTTGTTAAGTGCCAACTGCATGCAGAGGTCACTAGGTCTATTGTATGAGACTTACCACTGCTGAACCATGAGAGGGAATCAGGTTTGGTATGGAAGGCTAGTGCAGGAACCGAGGACTGGAGTATCAAGCAGTGTGGTGCAATGGGGAGAACATCACATTTGGAGTCTGAGACCTGGCACTTAGTCTGGGCTTGGCTACTACCTGTGTGAATTTGGGCTCTTTGGGACTCAGTTTCCTCCTCTGTCAGACTAGATGATCTCTAAGGTTGTTACTAAGGCTCTGACTCTATGATGCTCTGACCTGAAAGGGTCCTCGAATGCTGGATTTGTAGTCAGAAGTCTGGGTCCGAATCCCAGCTCTGCCACCTGTATGCAGCACCTTGAACTTCATTTTTCATAGTTTCCTCATTGACACACTAAGGGGGTTGGACTCTGGGACCTCTGAGGTCCCGCCCTGCTCCACATCTGTGACCCTATGATTTCATCTGTACTGATATTCCTACTACAGATGCATATCAAAACTGCTGTAGACTTGAGAGATGGTTTTTGAAAGTAACTGTGGTTGAAAGATTTCTCTGCCTGAGGCCAGTCTGGTAATTAGGCTCTCAGCATTTAGCTCAGCTGGTACTCAGACGCCAGAAGCACAAGCTCTGCTCCGTCATTAGGGCTGTATTTGAACCCCGAAGAGCTGGTGCTCCAACGACGGAGCCTTCCAGTACCCAGGGCCACATTTAGGCTATAACGAGGCAATAAATACTTTTAAATTCAAAAGAAACATCCTCGTTGGCCTCCTCGCCCTCTTCTTTCCTTCACACATTCTGCATTCCAATTAAATTGGTTGAGTAATTGTTCCCCATCCATGACATTCCCACCTCTATGCATTTGCCCAGGCTCTTCCCTATGCCTGGAGTAAACTCCTTCTTCATCTCTACCTCTATAAATCCAGCGCTTCCTTCAAAGTTCAGCTCAGGCACCAACACCTTGACAAAGCCTCTCCTCTTTAGTTACTGTTGCTCCCTAGTGCTCAAAATTACTTTATATTTCTTTGTATATCCTTTGTATTTCTTTATCTGTAAGAATATCATATTCCTCCATTGGAATGTAAGCATCTGGAGGGCAGGGATGGTCTCATTTTTGTCTTTGAATCTCCAGTGCCTAGTGTGGTGCCTTGTACTTAGCAAACACACATTTGTTGAAATGAATTGAATCAGGCTGAGCCACTGTGTTCCATTACTGCGAAGATATGGGTGCAAATGGGGCTCCCTCGTAAGGGCATTGGATTGAGCCAATGAATGCATTTCAACAAGTCAGATCCGTTCTCACCTCTACACCTTGGCTAACACCACTATCCAATTTTGCCCTCGTGGGAGCCTTTAGTCCCATGCGCTCTCTTCTCCTGGGTGGAGAGGAGGCATGGCTGGAATGAAGCAGCTGCCTAGGGTTGATTTGTTGGGAGGTGATTTTTCTGATCTTGTTCTGCCCTCAGCCCATACTTCCTTGTCCCACTGGCACGGATTTCTGGGTTAACTTAGAGAAGAGCTGATGGGTTACTCTCTTGTTCTCTGAATTTGGCAGGGTGTTCTGTTTGGACTATGCTCTTTCCACTCTACTCCCAGTCAGAATAATCATCTCCCTACCTGTCAGCCTGTTGATTCACTCTTCCCTCCTTCTGTCACAAATCCCTGACACACATTGACAGCTTCATTCTAGATTGAGCAGGACAGGAAAATCTTGTCTTGTGCCCCAAATATAAACAAACTCACCCCCTATTTCAGACAATGGCAGAACTGTGTGTCACCCTTGAAATTGTCCTTGGCCCTTCAATTTACCACTGTGAAGTTACAGTTCTGTCCCCATTAGTACCCTGAACACAGTAAAAGAAACTGAAGACAGAGCTGTAACTAGGGGAGAGTGACTGGAGTGTTTTCCTAGGGTGTCAAAATCGATAGGGCACTGACGGCATTTATACTTCTTCAGGATCTGTAAAAATGACTGACAGCAATGACTGTAAAAATACATAGCCAGCAAGAACCTTATGTTAAACTAGGAAGTGACCGTGACTCAGCTGCAGGGCCGGAGTTGAGCTTTACCCATCCTTGTCACCACTAGCGCCTCCTCATGTGCTTCTGTATTCTACTTAGGTGTCCTGGGGACTTTGTCTCCCCGCCCCACCTTAATTTTCCTTTAAAAGTTGTTCTGAGGTTGTTTTTCATGCTCTTTTTGCCTGGTTCCTTTTGTGAAGCTTGTCCCTGCCACAAAAAAACACTAGCTATGGCTCTGGTACCAACTCCCCCTCCACCCTCATAATGATTGGCTAAAAGAACTGGGCATGTCTGGAGGAGAGATGACTCAGGGGAACATGGTAGCTGTCTTCAGGTACTGCAAGGGCTATTGGGCAGGAAGAGGATTAGCCTTGTTCCTTGGCCCCAAATGGCAGAATCATAAGCAATGGAAGGAAGTTGGGCCCATGGGCTCAATGTCAAGAGGACCTTCTCAGCCACTGAGGTCATCCTAAGGTGCACTAGGCTGCCTCAGGGGGTGGTGGACTCCTGCAGAGGTCCACAAAACACAACCTTTCAAGACCTGATGGCCCAAGGGGGCAATAGTCTCATCTCCCTTCTCAAATGTTTCTAGAGCCCCTTGTGTGGATTTCCCTTTTCCTCATCACAACATACCCTATATCATATTTGTGTGTCATATCCTGCCCCCTCCCCCAGAATACAAGCTTCTTGAAGACAAAGGCCAGGATGCTCTTCATCTTCCTCTCTTTAAAGGAGCTTAACAGATAGTAGACAGATAATGAAACTTTGTTAATGTTAAATCTACTCCCAGGACCCCACCTAGCTCAACAAATTGGCCTGGACCATCCTCCAGGATGTCTGCCGATGCTGATGGGAAGCCAATCTGGAGGAGTGACAGATCGAGAGAGAGAGATGGAATTCCATGGGGAGTATGAGCAGACCCACACAAGGTGGAAGTTATGCTACGGGGTGACTCCCACATAAGTGCCAAGCCCATAGGCACCATGACTTTCCAAAGAATCACCGTTACTTCACCCCTAAACTTCCAACTCTGACAGTGTTTGTCATCCGCCCATGAAATGTTCTAAGGCATCCTGTGGGACACCAAAGGTGAGGGGACTTTTTGTGAACTTACATGACAATCATAGGTACTGGAAAAGACCTGAGAGTGCAGTCCCCCCATTTTACAGATGAGGAGAATGAGGCCCAGAGAAGAGAACTAACTTGTCCAAGGTCCCATAGCTAGTAATTATCTGAGGCAGGACTTGAACCCAGGTCTTCCTGTCTCCAAGTCCAGAATAACACCGCCTCTTGTCCCATCTTGGCTCTGTCTTGATCTACCCAGACCCTAATAAACAGCTCATGGTAAATGTTGGTGCCTCCAGGGTCGCAGCACCCAGCACTCTAATATCATCCATGTTGACCACCAATCCATCCGTCAGCAAGCACTTATTAAGTGCCTATTACATACCAGGCCTTGTGATAGGTTCAGGGGGAGGGGTACAAAGAAAAAAGTAAAGCACTCCCTCTCCTCAGGGAGCTTATATTCTGTTGGGAAAGACAACACACACACACACACACACACACACACACACACACACACACACATCTATAGATAGATAGAAAATAGATACAAAGTAATGGAGGCAGGACACTAGGAGCTGGGAGGAGTCAAGAAAGACCTTAAGAATCTAGATCCCTTTTAGACTGCCGATCCTACCAACCAACAGCAGATCACCCTGGCTGTTCTTTCTTAGAAGGGATAATGAGACCGCCTTCAACATTCAGGAACACACCATCCCAGGGCAAATGCACTGTCAAGGATACCAGCATCCAGCCCCTGAGGATCTGTCACCTCAAGAGCCCTCCAGCACACTCTCCCTCCACCAAGCAGCCCCTCAGCACCAGGCGGACCCACCAGATCTGCTCCTGCCTCCACCCAAGCCCAGTTGTCTGAGCTCCAAACTGGCACCATTCCTGTATCTGAAGGAGGGTCAACCTCCAACCAGTTCCTGAGCCTTTCCTGGCAACGTTGTGCATCCCTCCCCCCAGAGAGGCCGGCCAGGCAGTGCTCTGCCTCAGCCACAATAACCTGGCTGTTTCTAGGAAGATTTATTGGTACATACGGTTCAGGAAAGCAGCCAGACCTGATCCCCAACACCTAAGGCTGACGGGGGTGAGATGGCAGTTGGCCTCCGGTTTGTATAAACCTTCAGCTGGCCGCAAGGCACACTGTAAACTGGAGTCTAACTCACCCAGGGACTGCAGGGTGTCAGGGGAGAACAGGGAGAAACTGGGGATGGAAATCATCATCCATGGAGAGGGAGTCTTAGGGGTGAGTGAATGGCTCGTGTTATTAGAAGAGGCTCCCGGATTGGCTGGAGATTCACAGAGGCAGAGGGTCTTCAAGGACACGTAGTCTGGCTCCATTACCCCCAAAAGAACCCTCCTTCAACACAACGCTCACAACCCATGATCAACCAGCCTTTGACCAAAGACCTCCAGTGAGGGCAGCGCCCCACATCCAGAGGCTGCCCATTCCACTCTGGACCAGCTCTCCTTGTCAATTAGCCTCTCCTTATATTAAACCCAAATTAGCCTCTTTGCAACTCTCCCCTCCCCCACCCTCCACATTACGTCTGGTTTTGTTCCCTGGGGCCAAACAGAGCAAGGCTAATTCTGTTTTAATACGACAGACAGTCCTTCAAATACTTGTGTCATCGATAATGCGGTGTTCTCCCCTCCCCCGCCTCCAGTTTTCTCCTCTCCAGGCTAAACGTCCCCCAGTCCCTTCACAAGCTCCTGACTGAACAATCTCAGGGGCTCTTCGCCATCACGCTGCTCTGCTCTAAAACACTCGGCGGCTCGCCGATGTCCTTTCTGAACGACGGCCTCCAGAACTGAACCCAATCAGGCTGAACAGAGAGACGAAGGCAAGGGGAGAGGAGGCGGGGCTCCAGACCCGGGATTTTACCGATGTGGGGACTCCTGGTGAGAAACTTCTTTCCACCAATGCAGAATCTTATTCAGTAAGCTGGACAGCAGGCATTTCTCCTCCTTACTCCTGGAAACTCTGCCTCTCCTAATACAAGCCAAGGTCACACTAGTTTTTTTGGCTTCCAAACCCAGTGGTTTGGAAGCTGAATTTCGATGGTAAGGAATATCAGCACAGGATCCTAGATCCAGAGGTGGAAGGGACTGCAGAGGTCAGCTGGTCAAAGACCCTCACTTTACAACTGGGGAAACTGAGGCCCAGGGAGATGAAGGGATTTGGCCAGGGTCAATCAGGCAGTATGACAGTAGAATTTGAACCCAGGTTCTCTGACTACAGAACCAAGGCTTTTCCCACCATACCACACTGCCTCTGATGACCAAGGAGAGAGGCATTTAGGGGAAGGCCTAGGGACTAGTGGGAGGGGGGAGGCAGGACAGTCGATCGATGTCCTTGGTCTTGAGCAATGCTCGAGGCCTGCATGGCAGGGTAGGTCGGCCTCCCCTATGGAGCAGATTGGATTCTCAGAGGGTGAGCCAGGGGAATACTGGCGGAATCCTCATAGCTTGGCCATGACCAAAGACAGGATGGGATGTGGCTACATTGCCAGCTGAGCATGGGGAGGTTTGTGGCTACCTGCCCTGGGATCATACCGTGCAGTTGGGCAGGGCCAACCCTTTCAAAAACCGATCTTCCAGGGAATGAGTATTCCAGGACAAGTCCTGATTGAGGGTCCAGAAGGAGCTGGAAGAGTCTACATTGTGTGAGCCAGAAAATCTGGTAGTTGCCAATTTTGGATAGATGGGAGGGGTCAAGAATTGCCTTGGGCTCCTTGGGGAGCCTCATCACATGGGCCAATCAGGGACTTTTTCCCATGAGCTTGAGGTTGGCCCACTGGGCAGCCTGCTTTGCCAGCCGGGATATAAGGAAGGCCACCTTGGACCCAGCTGTGGGGCGTCCCCAGGGATGAAGATCTATAAACAGCTTGAATTGGGCCAGAAAGACTGGGAGGTCCTCTGCTCACCCGGTAAAAAGATCTGGGGGACTCATTGTGCTTCTGGGAGGCAGGGCAGCTGTCTCCACCCGCTTCCGGAACCACTCTCTGCTTCCTACAAGGCTACAAAAATCTCTCCCGGAGCCTCGCCAGTTCTTCAGAGGTCTGCGCCAACTAGAGCTGAAAGATCAATTTCCCTGGAACCCCCAGATAAAGAGCTGGCAAGGGGCAAGTGGTTCTGGCCCCCAGAACCCAAGGGCCGAATGTAGCTTGTTTTAGTTTGGGTGAGGCATCAATATAGTCAAATATGGGTGATTAGGGGCTAATTAGCCAGGAGCCAGAGAACGAACCTTCATGGGGAAGGAGAGCCTCATCCAAGTTGTGAGCCAAGAGAGAATGAAAGCTGCAGAGAGGCAGAATTAGGATCAATGTAAGGAAAAACTTCCTAGCAACAAGAGCCATCCAAAAATGGGACAGGCTGCTTTGGGAGGCAGAGAGTTCCAACTCTGAGTCTACAAAAGGCCAAATGGTCCTGGATCCCCAGCTTTCAAACAATTCCTTTTTTTTCTCCAAGTGATCCATGTCAGAGATCATGGGGTAACCCAATCCCAGGGATAAGACAAGAGGTATAAACAATGGTCCAAAGTCAGAGAGTCAGTGTAAAGACAGAGAAATGGGTAGGCATCATCAAGATGGTGGATGTGTCTCGCACATTGTTATCTTATGGCAGGCAATATGAAATCAATCATCCCTTCTAGCTGAGCTGTGTCCCAATTGCCTCAGTCCCAGACGCCTTGGGGAGTTGGATATCACCCAGGACAATGAGGGGCACATTGATCAGGGAGCCAATTGACATTGCACCCCTAGGGAGATCTTGTGAGTAGCACATGAGGTTTGGCCAGCTCCCTGAAATCTGCATACAGATAGACCCTTCATAAAACTCACAGATTAGGATGACCCACACCCTTCACAGTCAAATGACTGGTGACCTCATGGCCAAGCAACCTAGATTACCTGCCTTGTAACACATCCACACCACTTTCCGTCAGACTTTGCTGTGAAAGCTTCATCTCTTTCCTAAGTTGTATTCATTGAGTTCTCAGCGGCCTCCCGTGGATCACAGATGGGGAATAAAAATTTGTAATCTTGGACTTGTGGAAAAAATAGATGTAGCTCATACCTGGTAGAGCTATGGTCCCAAGGAAAAAACAAGAACCTACATCTTGGCATTGGTTAAAACAATAACAACGACAATAAAACCTTCCACCAATAAAACCCCAACATGTCGCAGGCTGGAGCTTGAGGGAGGCATATGGAGCTATGTGGTGTGAAGAAGGGAGCATGTGTACCATACTGTCCACATAGAAAGACACTGCTGAATGCAGATTCTTTGCCCATGACAACTTACTTATGCCTTACGCTCCTTGGTGTATTCAGGACTTTCTACTTTGTAAATATCCCACCACCCTCCAGCTTTGGACTGACTGCTTTTGGACTCTGCTCACCTTCTTCTGTCTAACCTAATTGATCTGTTACCTTCGTGGATTTCTGGAACAACTGAATCATTTTTCTTTTGCTCTCAGGAGTGGGGAGAGATGCTGTGACCATACTCTTTCCCTTTCCTCTACTTGGTGGGCTGATTCTTGCTCAACCTGTTAATTTTCCACTAATCCTCAGCTATAGTTGGAGACCCACAAACCTGCTTTCTCTTTGCTACCTATCCAAATCCTGCCTACCTGTTAAGGAGTGAGTCATAGAGCACCTCCTACATGAAGCCTTCCCTAATCCCTCTTCCTCTGCCTTCACTGATCTCTTCCTCCTCTGAATTCATAGGCTCATTGTATCATCTATCTTGAGCTGGAAGAAGATTCTCATTTTACAGATGAGGAAAATGAGGCACAGGGATGTTAAGTGACTTGCTCACATAGATAGAAAAGGTCTGAAACAGGCTTTGAATCCATCTTCCTGACTCCAAGCCCAATGCCCTGTCCACCATGCTGCTGCAGTTGTGTGTGACTCTTCGTGACCCTATTTGGGGTTTTCTTGACAAAGATACTAGAGTGCCACTTCCTTCTCTAGCTCATTTTACAGATGAGGAAACTGAGGCAGGGTTAAGTGACTTGCTTAGGGTGACACAGTAAGTGTCTAAAGCTGGACTTGAATTCAGGTCTTCTTGACTCCAGGGCCAGTGCTCTATCCACTGTGCCACCTAACTAACTTAGATATCACCTGGTCCATCTCCCTTGTTTTCCAAGAGAGAAAATTGTAATATCTAAGTTCCCATTTCCCTGTAAACATTCTGTGTTTCTCTCAGTCTTTATTGGATGATCACTCTGTGTCCAGAGTTGTCCTTGAGGGTGTGGAAGATAAGGAAGAAGAAGACACAGTTCCTGTCCTCAGGGAGCTTACATTCTAGTAATGGAGTTATCGTGTGGTGGAAAGTGCCCAGGCTTTGGAGTTAGTAGCCTTGGGTACAAGGCTGACATGACCACCTTGCTACTGTTGTAACCTCCAGGAAACTGCTTTCCTTTTGTGGGCTTTCGGTTCAGTAAAATGCAGCTAGACAAGATCACCACTAAGATCTCCAGCACTGGGTCCTATGAAACTGAGCAGTGAAGCTTCATAAATACTCAAAGGCTTCAAAGTGAGTGGTAGATGCTGCAGAAAAAGTCTATAGACAGAGTGGGCAAGAAAGGGAGCAATTGATGGGGACTCCAGCTCAGAGAACCATAGCCTTTGAGCTTAGACAGGATGTCCAATGCCACCCAGTCACGCTGCATTTGCCAGATGAGGAAACGGAGGTCTACAGAGGTGAAGCAGATTTCCCAAGGTCCTCCACCTAAGACGCAGGATGAACTGGGATTTGAACCCAGGTTCTTAGACTCCCAGCTTGGTGCTTTTTCTGTTGTACCATGCTGTGATGTAGAAGAGGTGAGTGTAAAGGGCAGCCTTCCTTCAATACCCAGTTCAGATGCTGCTTTCTTCCTGAAGTTTTTGAATCTCTCTTCACCCAGTCCCTATCTCACCATGCTCAGTCCTCTCTTCTATACTTGTCTCTCTGACCCTCCTACCATTATTATGTCTTCCTCTGCTACTAGATTGTAAACCCCTTGAGGGCAAGGCCTAGTCCTCTCTGTCTGTGGAGCCCCAATGCCTAGCCCAGTACATCGGAAATGGTGCTTGATAAGCAGGTGTCCGAAAGGAAGCAACTTCAGGGCACAGCTGGCACTTTAATACTCAGGACAGATGTATGCTGAGCAGATGGATGGGAGGAGAATGGGGCTCTGCTCCCTCTGTCCCCTCTGTCCCCTCACCCAGGGAAGCACTCAACCTCTCAGCTGCTGCCTTCATTCATTATTTATGGAGTGAGTGCCTTTTCTATACATATAGCTGAGTGAGGCAGGAGACAGATACCCAGAAATGACACACTTCCTGCCTTGAAGGAGCCCGTGGTCTGCTCAGAGACAAGACCTTCACACAGGACATGCTAAATGACAATATCACTGTGCAAGGAAAGACACAAGGCAATATAAGATTAAATGCCAAATTAAGGATACAAAGTGCATGCCATGTTTAGAAATTGAAAAGCAAAGTGGATGGGGCAACTAGGTGGCATAGTGGATACAGTGCCAGCCTTTGGGTCAGGAGGACCTGAATTCAAATCCAGCCTCAGACACGTACTGTGTGACCTTGTGCATCATTTACCTCTGTCTGCCTCAGTTTCCTCAACTGTAAAATGGGGATTATAATAGTATCTACCGCCAAGAGTTATTGTGAAGATCAAATGGGATATTTGTAAAGCACTTAGCACAGTGCCTGGCACACAGGAGGTGCTAAATAAATGCTTGTTCCTTTCCTTTCTAAGGTATCTTCCAACTCTGACTTTTTTGTGACATGTAGTCCATCTCTCTCTGATCCCCATTTTTCAGAAAAGGATTATAGATCGTGAGCTAGAAGGAGATTTAAAGATCATCCAATTTAACTCCATAATTTCACAGATAAAGCAACTGAGATTCAGAATGATTGACTTGCTCATGGTCAGTCACACATCACTTTGTAAGTGTCAAAAGCAGGATCTGAGGATATGAACCAAGGTCTTCCTGACTTCATGTCCGGTGCTCTATCCACTACACACCATATGCCTCTGCTGAAGGGCAGCACTCACTCCTGGACTTTTCTTTCTCCAGACTCCTCCTTCTCTTCCTCACCTACCTCACTGACACCCTGAGACTTCCCCTGGGACTCTCGTCTCCCAATTGATGATTCTCTCCAAGGACAACCATGTTAGGAAGGACCCCTGCCATGTTCACATCACTCGTCTGGGACTTCTTGACCTGCCACAGATATTCTTTCTTCCCCTCCTCATTCCCCAGCTCTCCTTTGTATTGTTTTCTCTCACTAGAATGTAAGCTTCTCAAGGACAAGGATTGTCTTGTGTGTTTATATTTGTAGCCCCAGGGCTTAGCACAGTGCCTGGCACATATCATTTATAAAGTGCTCTATCTATTCATTGATCTATATCCATCTATCCATCCATCCATCCATCTATCTATCTATCTATCTATCTATCTATCTATCTATCTATCCATCTATCTATCTATCTATCTATCACTAAGGTGGTTTGCCTACAGTCACACAATAATCAGGAAGCAGTGTGGAGATCAGGACCCAGGTTGTTTCCAGTCTCCCAGTCCTAGGTCCTTTCTGCTACATCTGCAGCTAACAAACCAGTGCTCTGCCTGGGACTAACCTCTCAAGGTCCATTTGCATTCCTATTCTATCCTCAGGGATGTCTGTAACTATTCCCAACTTAGCAACATCTGCAGATTTCATTAACATGCTGTTTATTTTCCTGTTCCAACAAGGAATAGAGATGTTAGGCAGAGCACGGCTTCACTGGCTCCTTTCGGAGTCCTGAGAATGCCTCCCCTCCTTTTTTTTTGTTGGGAGGGAAGGGGGGGTGACAGAGATGTGCCTGCATGGGACCTGAGAGGGAGCAGCTGCTGGGGGATCACTGCTCCCCTCCAGAGACCCTTGCTCCAAATGGAAAATTCTGGCACCTGGAGCACAATCCATGTTGCTGCTTGTGGGGGTGGGGGTGGGGAGGCTGTCTAAGGTGAGAATGATCCTGGGCAGACAGAGGCCATGGGAGCTGAAGAGGCTGAGGAACAGGAAGACCTGAAGAACAGGATGCTCAAAGTAAGGGGGGCTGGGCAAGAGTGGGAGCCCAGCACCAAGCTGAATGGGGACGAAGAAAAAGAGTGAAACCTCTCTCTGAGTAAAAGCCATTCACAGAATTTCCAAGTTGGAAAGGATCTCCATGGCCATGAAATCCAACCCACACCCAAAAGCAATGTCCCATAGCCAACAAGAAGTCAACCAGCCTCTGCTTGAAGACGTCTAAGAGGGGGAGGGGCCGAGTTCTTCCACTCCCGGACAGCACATCCCTCATCATTGGGAAGGCTTGCCCTCCCAGGGAGCTAAACCTGCTTCTTCTTCCCTCCCCTCCCCCATTGCTCCTGGTTCTGCTCTCCAAGAACACAGCACACGTGTCTGTATTTCCCCAGAACAGCACAAGATACTTTACCAAAGGTTTTGCTACAAGCTATAGCCACGGTATTTCCCTCATTTACCGGTTGAGAAATCCTGTCGAAAACATAAGTGAAGTAGGCTGGCATGACCTGTTCTGGATGAAGCCAGGCTGGCTCTTTGGGATCACTATTTCCTTTTCCAGATGGTTACCAACCATCTCTCTAATGATCGGCTCTAAAATTTTCCTAGGAATTGGGCTCCTTCTGAGGCAAAAAAGGACAAGTCTAATCCTTGCTCCACACGACAACCTTTCAAATACTTGATGATAGTGACAGTATCTCCTCTGAATTTTGTCTTCTCCAGATTAAATTTCCCTGTTTTCTTCACCTGATCCATAGATGAGATCATCTCAAAGGCCTTCATTATCCTGGTTGCTCTCTTCCGGGCACTTTCTAGCTTGTCAATGTACTTCCTAAAATGTGATGCTCAGAACCAAACACAACACTCTAGATCTGGCTTGACCAGGGCAGGAAATAGAAGGACAATTGCTTCCTTACTTAACGCAGCCCAGAATAACATTATCTTTTTTTTTTTTTTGGAGGGGGAGAGGTGTCCCATCACACCACTGAGTCATTGTGAGCTTGGAGTCCACTAAAACCCCTAGATCTTTTTTTTTAAAGCAAACTATTGTCTAATATTGCCTCCCTCATCTTGTATATGTAAAACTGATTTTTTAACCCAAGACTTTACATTTATCCCCATTTAATTTCACCATTTTAGATTCAGCCTTGTGTTTTAGTTAGCCAGGATCCCAGCTCAAGACCAAACTTCATACTTAATGAAAAATTAAGGCCTTTTGTTGAGAGTTCCCTTTCTCCCCCTCTCCTCATCTCACCTGACCCAGATGCCTTCTGCCCCTGACCCTTTTCTTCAGCCCTTTCTCTCATGAGGAAGTGGCCCTTCTCTTGGCCAAGGCAAACTCCCTTACGTGCACAAGTGATCCTATCCCATCCCACCTTGCCCTCTTCATCACCCCCACTCTCTCACTTATCTTCTATTTTTCCTTTTCCAACATGCCCATAAATCCCCTTCACTAGCTTTAAAAAACTCTGACATGATCCAACCATCCCCACAAGCTATCGTCCTATATTCCTCCTCACTTTCTCAGCTATACTTCTCATGAAAACTGTCTACACTCAATGTTTGCTCTCCTTGTACCTGACAGACCACTCATTCCTAGGCTTCTTCGCTGGATCTCCATCCAGGTCATGTCCACTAGCCATGGATTTGTCCTAGGCCATATTCTCTTCTCCTTCCATAGTATCTCTCCGGGTAACCTCAGCAACTCCCATAGGCTCAATTATCATATCTATGCAAATGCTTACCATATCTGTATATCTAACCCTAGTCTGTCTCCTGGGATAGAGTCCCACATCAACAACCACCTTTTCAAAATCTCAAACTGGATGCATTATAGGCATCACAAATTCAACATGTCTGAAACAGAATTCATTATCTTTTTCCCAATATCCTCCCCACTTCTCAACTTCCCATTACCATAGATGGCACCACCATTGTCGCAGTCACCCAGGCTCACAACCTCAGTGTCCCCCTCAACTCCTCAACTGCACTCATCCCTCATTGTCAATCTGTTGCTAGGCTGTCATTTCTGCTTTCACATCCTTCGTAGACATTCTCTCTTCTCCACAGCCACCAATTTAGTTCAGGCCTTCATCACCTCATGACTAACCTATTGCAATAGCCTTATTATTTGTCTACCTGCCTCAAATTTCTCCCCACCCCAATCCCTCCTTAACTCAGCAGCCAGTCATTTTTCTGAACCGTAGGTGTGACCATGTCAAGCCTTCCTCATTACTCAGTAAACTCCAGTGGCTCCAAAACAAACTTGTCTATTTGGCATTTAAAGCTCTTCACAACCTGGCCCCTTTCTACCTTTCCAATTTTCTTATATTTTACTTCACTCCAGCCATCCTGACCAATTGACGTTCCCCATGCAGGACCCTATATCTCCTGACTCCTTTGTACTGGCTGTCCCCCTTGCCTGCAATGTTCGTCCTCCTTAACTCTGTCTCAACTTCCCTGGCTTCCTTCAAGACTCAGGTCAGAGCCCACCTTCGGCAAGAAATCTTTGGTAGTCCCCTCCACTCCCTGCCATTGCTAGTGCCTTCTCTGAGATCCCTTTTATTTACACCATATCTATCTATCTATCTACATACATACATACACGTATATATATACAGTATGTATATATGTATGTGTATATATATATATATATATGTATGTATTGCATAGACTTAGTTATTTACATGTTATCTCCCCCATTAGAAAGTAAGCTCTCTGAGGGCAGGAACAATATTTTTGTGTTTCTTCGTCCTCAGCACTTAGCACAGGGCCTGGCACATCACAAGTACTTAATCAATGCTCCTTGACAGGTTGATTAATGAATTCCTTGTTACTGGAGGTATTATTCAGTTAAAGGGTAGACAAATAAACAGAAGATGTTGGATAAAGTAAGAATTATTGTACACAGCATTTCTATACTAGGTTGTCCAAGGGAGAGCCTTCCCATCTCTGAGAGGCAGAGTGAATATAAAATCTTATCCTTGAATTAAAGAAAGCAACTGCCTGAGTATAGAGGAGACATGGCTAGAAAGCAATTCATGTGAATAAGACCTAAAGGTTTCCTGGATTGCAAGCTCCAGATGAGTCATCGATGAGACTCAGCAGCCAAGGCAGCTTAGGGGATTTTAGGCTACATCCATTGAAGTACAGTATCCAGAGTGAGGGAGTTGATAGCCCTTCAATTCTCTGACCTGGTCAGACCACATTTGGCATATTGTGTGCAATTCTGAGAGCTGCAATTTCGAAGGGATCATTAATAAGCTGGAATGTCTAGAAGAGGGCAACCAGGATGGTTTGGGGACAGAAAAACATGAAAGCACAGGGGATGTTTAGCCTGGAGAAGACTTAAGGCTGGACAGGGTAGGTGTGGGGGAAGGGCATGGTCACTGCTTGCAAGTATCTGGAAGGCTGTCACGTGGAAAAGGGATTTGACTTATTCTGCTTGGCCCCAGAGAGCAGAACTATGAGCAAGGGGGAGGGGAGTGGAATTAGAGAAAAGCAGATTTTTAGCTCAATGTGAAGAAGAGATTCCCACTTCTGGCTTTGGTGGGAGAAGAGTCTGTAGGAGAGAGGACAGGAGAAGGATTTGATCTGAAGGAGAAAAGAGAGAGAGAAGGAGACTTGGAGGGATCAGGGAATGGATGCATGGATGGATGAATGGATGGATGGATGGATGGATGAGAATTCATTAAGTGATTACAATGTACACTGTGCTCAACACTGAGAATGCAGAGACAGAAGTGACCCCGTCCCTGTCTTCATTGAGTATCTCCTGGGGGAAACAATACCTGTCCGGGAGTGGGAGCCAGAAAGGGTCACTGGATGAGCAGAAGAGCTCGAGAGTAGTCACTGTCATGCCCTTCCATAAGCAATCACAATACAGATTTGATTCCTGAGCTCAGGATCAGATCACAGATCTAAGGCTAGAAGGGGCCTTAGAGAGCATCTAGTCCAACTGCCTCATTTTACATATGGGAAAGCTGAGACCCAGAAAGGTGAAATGTTTTGCCCAAGATCAAACATGTCATGATAGAGGCAGGATTTTGACTCAGGTTCTTTGATTCCAAATTCAGTGCTCTTTCTTATTGTGCCAGTGCGTCCCCTGAGTAAGACATAGAAATCCAGGAGCACAAGGAGTGAGGGGAGGAAGCAGGGTTATGTTTAGTACAGTTGCCAGGCAGATGATAGCAAGCCTCTTGGGTAGGTCTTGGTTTCCTGTGGCCGGATGGAATGTGGAGCCTGGTCTGGGCTGGCTAGATAGAGTGAGTTAGGTGAGTTTGCACTCATTCAGTCACTCACCAATCAGGACAGCTCAGACTCAGGGCAGAGTCCCAACTCAGAGTCAGTTGGGGCATGGTCTCTGGAGTTCATGGCCCAAAGGTGGCTGTTCCCATTGGGGTGAAGAGGGTCAGTGGCAGGGCAGATGGCAAGAAGCCCAGATATCTCCTGTGGCTGGGTGAGAATTGTGAAAAGGGCCAAGCACGGAATTTGGGGAAGGCAAATTTGGGAGCACACAAGAAGCTGAAGGAGGATGAGAAGGTAAAACTCAAGCTGAGATGGTGAGGCTTGAGCTGAAGAAGGATAAGAGCTAGAAGAGAAGGACACAGACTTGACCTGAAGGAAATGGACTTGACCTTGAACTGGGAAGAACTTGATCTTGAGCTGAAGGAAAAGGAAGATTCAAGCAGAGAGATCTGAGACGAAGGCGCAAAATAAGTTGGATTTAAAGGAGAAGGACCAGAGAGCAGGCTGCTTACAGAGCATTGTGTTCAGTTCAGGGTACCATATCTGAGAAAAGATATAGACAAGTTGTAGTATGTTTAGAATAGGGCACACAGAGTGGGGAGAAGGTCAAGAACACATTCTCAAGCAGTGTCTGAAAAATCTGAGAATGTTTAGGCTGGAGAAGAGGAGTTTCAAGGAGAAGGTGGTAGGGGGCTTTAACTACTTGAAGGGTTTTTATAAAAGCAAGATCAGACTTGTTCTGCCTGGCACCAGAAGGCAAATATAGGAGTGATGGGTGCAAGTTGTAGAGATACAGATTAGGCTGGATGTCAGGAAAATATCAATGAGAGCTAACAGTGAAGCAGCCTGCCTCAGGAGATCATGTATTTCTTCTCACGGAAGGTCTTCAAGTGGACGCCAAATGACCATATGTCACATGTGTTGTAAAAGGGATTCTTGGTCAAGTATGGCTTGGACGAGATGGCCCACACTGAGAATCTGTGAATCTGAGAACTTAAGCTGAAGGAGGACTTGTGAAAGAAGAGGTGAGCTAAGACACAAGGGGAAGAACCTTAAGGAAACAAGGAAGATAAGTTAGTCAAATGAGGTAAAAAGCTAGTAAGGTAAGAAAAGGGAAGTTAGTCATGGCCGTCAAGGTATTGACAAGGTAGAAACATGCCACAGAGGTAAAAAAAAAAAAAGGTCTAAATACATTGAGAAGTCAGTCAGCAAGCATTTATTGTTTACTATACGCCAAGCCATGTGCTAAGAGTTGGGGATACAAAGAAAGGCGAAAACAGTCCCCACCCTCAAGGAAGTCACATTCTAATGGGGGAGATGGCATGTAAATAAGTAGGTACATATGAGCTCTAAACAGAGAAGATGAAACTAATACAAAAGATTCCCCACAGTTTGGAAAAAAAAATTCTCCAGGGGATCTAACAACAAGAAAAACCAAGAACTGGATATCTCACTCTCAGCAGGTATGGAGAACAAGGTGTAATTTGCAGGGACTGCTAGTTTCATTTCTACTATGGTCAAGTGACTGTTACTTCTCTGAAGAGGTAGATAGGCATCTTGATCTGTGTCAAGAAGTTGGAGAGTAGGAGAATGTGACACAGTGGAGAAAGGGAAGAAGAAGGACCACTGGACACCTGGAGCCAGTAACAGATATGAGGTACTCACTGCCTGAAGAGAAAAAAGCTGAACCCTCTGAACTAAGAGGCATCATTCAAGTAATGCTTAGCTACCACCATTCAGAAAGGGTCAGAAGAACAATAGGGGACTAGTAGTTAGTAAATTCCTGTTGAGGGGCACAAAGGCAACCATTTGTTAACTCAATCACAAAAACAGAGAGGTCTGCTTCCTTCCCTTGGCATATATTCAAGATGTGACAGAGAGCTTTAGAAGCCTTGTCAAATCAGAGGACTACTATCTCCTATGTCTGGTGATACTTGTTGGCACAAATGATACTTCCAGGAGCCTTGAAAGCATTGCTAAAAATGATGAAATAAGATTTTAGGCAAAAAATAAGATTTTAGGGGGACAAGTAGTATTTTCATCACTCTTGCTGTGATAGAAGGCAAGGGCTTCCGACGAGAAAGTCAAATTTGAAACATGAACAATTAGTTCAAAATATGGTGTCTGAGAAGGGGATTTGAAATTCTGGACCACAGCTTAAAATACAAAAGTAACAGCTTCCCGGTCAGGGATGAAGTACACCTACCAAGGACTGATAAGAATCTATTTGCCTGGAACCTTATAATTCTAATTAAACTGAAAAGCCTTTTGTAACATTATATATTAAGAAAATACAGTATCACACATATAATATATCATAATTTATATATATGTAAATATTAAGAAGATATATTTATGAGGAAATCTAGGAACCAAAAGGGAAAACATGATAGAGAGTATCTGGGAGAGATCAACGAAAGAAGAAATAGAGATTATATGATTGGCTGCATATATGATGGACCACCAGCAGAAGGAAGAAATAGGTGAGGTCTTTGGGAAATAGACCATAGATCTGGTATAAAGTCATGAGATAGTAAGATGGACAACTTCAGTTATCCAGACATCTGCTGGAGCTCTTTTTCTGTCAAAAGAAGAGCAGTTAATAATTTCTTGACTTAGTAAGTAATAATTTCATCCTTCAAAAGTTGGAGAAACCAGTGAAGAAAATTTCTGTGCTGGCTCTGATTCTCACCAACAAGGGGGAACTGGTTGCTGGGGTAGAAATAGTGGAAACTATGTGAGAAGTGGTGGGAAGTGACTCCTCCATCTCAGAATTTGCGATACAGATGGAGAGGAAAGCTGGTGGAGTTGACAAGTGTATCAATTTTAACATAGGAGAGCAGATTTCAAAGGGTTCAGAGAAAGGATAGGTAGGATCCCATAGCCATTTTGGGATCAGTTGAAGGAACTGTTTAGCTTGGAAAAGACTCAGTGGGAATGTAATAGCTCTCTTCAAGTATCTGAAGACTAATGGATGAAGGGAGAATGGATGAGATTTGGTCTGCTTGGCCTCCAAAGGACAACAGAAGCAGATGGTAGAAATTGCAAAGAATCAAATTTAAATTTAATGACAAGGAAACCTTTCAAAAGCGGAATGGGCCCTGTGAGGTGAAGATCCTCCTTATTGCAGGTCTTCAAGCAGAGGCTGAATGACCTCTGGGGACATCATGAAAAGGTTTTATGCCTTAGACATGGGTTGGATTCAGTTAGTCCTGAGGCTCATTTCCAACTGTAAAGGCTTGTGAAGTTTCATAGGATCTACATTTCAGGTCACAGTGGGTTGCAAGGTCCAGTTTATGCATCTCCTTGATTGGGATTAGAATTTGAAAGCCACCTACTGTCAAGAAGATAAAAATATGACAATTCTTAGCCCAGAGTCTTTAATCATTGAGTATCTGGAAGGATGAGGACCTAAATCAACCTTTTAAAAACCTAGTATGATTGGAGGAACACTGGGAAGGCTCTGTGAATCTTCCAAATTATCTCCACCATCCAGATGCTGCCATTCTTAAATTTCACTTTTAGCCATTCATTTCTTTCTCTCTTCTCTAGGATTCCCTTGTCAAATTCAAACACTGAAATGACCAGAAATGAAATGACCATGAGAATACAAAAGGGAGGTGAAGGAGACTGGGGAGGAAGTGCAGGAACAAAAGAGTAAGTTAAGGTTCTGTAACAGTCAGAGCTGTCCAAAGTTAGAATGGGCTGCCCCAAGAGGAGCTGGGGTCCTTCTCATAAGGAGCATTCAGCAGTGGCTGGATGCCATTTCAATCTTCACATTTCTCACATCTGTCCCCTTCTTTATACTCACACAGCTGCCACTTTAGTTCAGGCCTCCACAACCACTCATCTAGATTACTGCAACAGCTTCCTAATTGGTCTTCCTGCCTCAAATCTCTCCCCACTCCAGTATACCCTATGTAGTGCTGATGCAGTACAGATCTGACCATGGTACTCTCAAAAGCAATTCTACTGCCTCTAGAATAAAATAGAAGCTCTTCTCTTTAGCTCTAAAGCCCTACACAACCTGGCCCCAACCTGTCTTATCAGGTTCATTACTTTATCTCCTGGCTTCTCTGTGAAAGCTTCTCTTTGACCTCTTTGAGAAAGAGGTCCGTACTTGACTCCTCCACTTCCTCTACATCTCCGGCAAGCTGCCTTTCTGATCTCATTACTCAACTGAAAAGATTCTCTCCAAGGTTCCCAATGATCCCTTAATTGCCAAATCTCCTGGCTTTTTCTGAGTTCTCAGCCTTCTTAGCTTCTCTGCAGCCATTGATGCTGACAATTGCCTTCTCGTCTCAAAGATTTTGTGGCAATGCTCCCCCGAGGCTTTCTTGAAACTGGATGTCCTGTAGACATCTCAAATTCAACAAGTCCCAAACAGAAGTCATTAACTTTCCCTCCAAACCCTTCCTTCTTCCCAGGCACCCAGGCTTGCATCTTCAGCATTATCCTCACCTCCTTACATGCAGTCACTCCACATATCCAATCTAACCCTAGCTCTCATCTTTGTCACCTCTTCTCTGGATTAGTGCAGCAGCCTTCTAACTGGTTTCCTGCTTCCAAGTTTCTCCCTACTAAAATCCATCCTCCAGGAATCTGCCAAAGTAATTTCCCCTAAAACATAGATCTGATCATGTCCCCCCGGCCCCTTAATAAATTCCGGTGGCTCCCCATTACCTCCAGGATCAAATGTCAAGTCCTCTGTTTGGCATTTAAAGTCCTGCCTACCTTTTCATTTCCCCTTACACTTCTCCTCTATGTCTTCTGCCATCCAACAACTCTGGCCTCATCACTGCTCCTCACACAGGGCGCTTCGTTTCCAGCCTCTGCCTGGCTGTCTTACGCTCCTTTGACGCTCTTCCCTTCTTTTTCCCTCTCTTCATTTCCCCGGCTCCCTTCAAGACTTAGCTCAAGGCCATAATCTTCTGAAATTAACTTCCATTGATGCCGGCTAGATCTTGTATGTCAATCTAGTTAGTTATATGTTGTCTCTCCCGTTAGAATGTGAACTCCTCGAGGACAGGTGCCATGTTGTTTTTCTTTGTTTCTCTAGCATTTAGCTAAATGTTTGTTGACTGAAAGCTAGTGCTTTCCCTCCCAAATTATCTTGTACTTTGTCATTATTTGTATTTCTTCTTTCTATATTTATACTGTATATAGCTATAAACGCCCTTGTCTATCTCATTAAAATGTAACTCATTGAGAGTAGCGATGTTTCATTCTTGGTGTTTCTATCCTGTCACTCATACAGTTGGTGCTTAATAAATGCTTGTTGTTTGGCTGGGCATGTCATGGTGGAGAGTCTTATTCAGGGATGGGTTGGGCTAGGTTCCCAGCTCTAGAACTGTAAGGAACCCCAGAGGCCATTCATTCCAGTCCTCTCATTTAGATGAAAAAAACAAAAACTGAGACCCCCTGAGGAGAAGTGACTTCCCCAAGGTTCC
The DNA here is from genome assembly GCF_900497805.2 of Vombatus ursinus. NCBI lineage: Eukaryota > Metazoa > Chordata > Mammalia > Diprotodontia > Vombatidae > Vombatus > Vombatus ursinus. Next base: position 6,081,482 of record NW_020954603.1, on the reverse strand, counting down.
ATAGGTAGTATTATGGTAGAGCCAGGATTTGAACCCAGGTCCCATGAATCAAAACCAGCATCCTTTCTTCCCTACTATACTGCTTCCCTAGATGATCTCTGAGGTCTCTTCTTAAGGTGCTCTGAGCTTCTGAAATGGGGGAGAAAGCAAAGGGGAACAACATAGGCAGGGTGCTAGACCAACTTTGCCCCCTTCACAATTCTGCCCGGGACTGGGGCAGCCGGCCACAGGGTCCTCCAGCAACGATTACCTAGACAGGCAGGAGTGGAGTACAGCCTCTAGCACGGGAACTGCTCGGCAAGGGGTCAGCTGCTTTGCTCACTCTCATTCTAGCCTTCCTTTTTTAAGCATCCCCAGCACCCAGCACTTAGTAGGGACTTGAAAGAATGAATGGATGCATGAATGAATGAAAGAAAAAGCATTGACTAAGCCCCTACATTGTGTCAGGCACGGTGCTGGGCCCTTGGAATCTAAAGCCCAAAGCCAAACAGTCCCTGTCTTCAAGAAGTAGACAGAGGTGAGGAGGGGACAGAGTCAAGGCATGGGGGGAACAACTCACACAAAGACACAGAGGTGGAAGATGGGATGCTTTGTGCAAGAAGATCCCATTCTGGCAGCAAAGGTAGTATTGATCTGGTTAGAATAAGTGTTGAAACCGATTTAATTAAATTGTATTGAATTGACTATCATAGCATCTTGGAAGGACCACTGGCGTCCGAACCAGATTCTGGTTGGCCCGGGTTCAAGTTTGTCATCCATTTCCAAAAGCCACCACCCCTCTGGACCTCAGCTTCTTCCTCTGTCAAACGGAGAAGGATGAGAGGTGGTGTCTAGGGTCCTTTAGGGCTTTAATATTTGGTGATGTCAATAATCTTTCTTAGAAAGGAAAGGGCCTTTAGAAGTCACCGAGTCATGGAAGTTGAGAGTTAGAAGGGACCTTGGCAGCCATTTAGACTAACGATGGGATACATTATCCCACCAGGATATATCCAAGCAGTAGCCACCCAGCATCTGTTTGATTCCTCCATTGAGCAGAGGGCAGCACATTCCACTTCTGGACAGCTCCGTTCAGAAATTCTTCTGCCTCAAGCATTTGGTTCTGCTTTCCGGAGCTATTCAGAACACATCTATCCCCTCTTCCATATAACCTTCCTTCAAATGCTTGAAATCACCATAATGGCTTCCTAGTCTTCAAGCTAAGCACACCTTGTTCCTTCAACTTACCCTCATATAACATGGACTCAGGACACTTGTCCACCCTGGTGGCCCTCTAGCTTATTAGTGTTACAAAACTGTGGTGTGTGACCAGGGAGAGGACAGTGGGAGATCACCTCCTTATTCCTGGAAGCTGTGCCCTTCTTGAAACAGCCCCACATTGCCCCTCATCCACCCCCCTCATTTGACAGCTGGAGACCCAAGGACATTACTTGCTTTGCCCAGTCCCATAGAAATGTCAGAGATGGGATCTGAACCCAGGTCCTTTGACTTGAGCTTTTCCACCCTGTCTCCTATATAAGGCTTCTCCTGATCCCCTCATTTTCTAGTTTTCTCCCCCCAAATATTCAGTATTTACTTTGTATAGAAGTTCCTTGAAGGCAGATACTAGGTGGTTTTTGCCAAGGCTCAGCTAACGAGCCATCTACTAGCAGAAGGTGCTCCCGAGTTCTCCAAGCTCAAATGCTTCTAATGAGTGGGCTACACGTTCTATCTATCCCTACCTCCCATGTGTCCAGTAGACTGTAAGCTTCATGAGGGCAGGGAATGTTTGGTTTTGTTTCTGTACGCTCAGCACAAGCAAAGTGCCTGGTACATTGCTTGGCAAATTAGATTCATTTAAACCAGATTGGGTTAGGAGGTCACTCAGCCAGGATTCCAAGGCCAAGTTCCTCCTGACTCCAAGGCCAGCTCTCCTTCCACATTACATCTGGGGGATTAAACTAGTTCTGCTGGGCCCCAGAGCAGTGAAGCTGCTGAGTCCGATTTAGGTGGGACATCAGGAGAGCCTTCCTTCCACTCAGCTGTCCCTCTGTGGCACAGGCTTATCATCCCTCATACTTCCAGGGGCTTTCCCTTCAAACAGAGGCTGTATGACAGTTGTTCTTCACCATGTAGGAGGACTCTTGCTCCAGTAGGCCCCGGGCCCAGACTAGCTGGCTTTAGAGGGTTCCTCCAGCCTGGAGTGTCTGTAACACTGTGAAAGCAGTACCAACTCCTTCTGCTGCCCACATGGGCATCCCCACCTGCTGCCAGGGCCCTGGCTGCCCAGTGGGAGCCCATGTGCATCCAGGACAGCCCAGGGAGGTTTTTCCTATAGTACAAATGAGGAAATGAAGGCTGGGAGAGAGGAGAAACCACTGGACCAGTTAACCAGCTTGGTCTCTGCCGAAATTGGTCCCCTGGTTTCCAACACAGTGATCTGCCCACTAACTGGAGGATGCAATCTTGGCACAAGTGTGTCTCCCTCCTCATTCTCCCAGTAACCCTGTCCGCGGGAGAGTTGGGGTAGGGAGCAGCACCTCCATTTGACACATGCAGAAACTGAGGTTCAGAGAGGAGACAGCACCTAGCCCCGCCCCAGGGGACCAAGGTTGTGACCGAGTGAGGCCTAAGGGCCTTTTTCCTTACATCCTCGCTCTTTAAGCCCCTTGGAAACTCCGGGGGTGGGAATGGGGCTGAGTCCCTTCCCGGGGCGGGGGCGTGCCACGTAGACTCCAGGGCTGCTGGCCGGCCAAGGGAGGCCGGTGGGAGAGGGCCGGGCAGTTAGCGGAGAAGAGTTCAGGAGGCCAGGGCTCTGAGCAGCTCTACCGCTTTGGGGGGAAATCCGAGCCGGATTCCAGCCGCTCGAGAGGCGCGCCCATCCCCCCTCCTCCGCCCCCTCCCCCCCAGTCCCCTTCATCCTGTCTGGATCCTAGGGCCGGGCCCGAGTCCTACGGAGTCATGCCCTTGCCGCAGAGCCGGCCTGGGCCCCTCGGAGTTGGGGCCGGAAAGAGTGCGGGGTGTGAGGGGTGGGGGTGGGGGCGGATGGTGAATGCCCCGGTGCCCCACGCACTTACCGAGCCGCGGTACTTCTCCAGGGACACCCACTTGCCCCTGATATTGACCACCTTGAAGTTGTAGAAGTCACTCTCCTTGGGCCCCGGAGTGGCCGGGGAGGCCAGGAAGAGGAGGAAGAGGAGGAGGGGGACGAGGGGGACGAGGGGGACGAGGGGGAGGGGGCGGCAAGGAGTCTGGCGGCCGAGCATGGCTCAATTCGGGGCGCTGCAGCAGGGAGGGCTGGCGGGCCGGGCCGGGCCGGGTAGGAGGAGGAGCGCAGGAGGCGGCGGCTCGGGCTGGGCTGCGTGGCGCTGCCCCCCTCCCCCCCATCCCCCGAGCGCTGGGGGCAGCGGGCCTCCTTCGGGGCCCATGCACAAAGTTTAAGTCCAAAGGCAGCCAATGGGGAGTCCCCCACCCAGGGCTGGCCAGGGCCTGGCGGGGGACAGGACAAAGAACCGGAGGCTGATCATAGACTTGGAGGTGCTGCCAAGTCTCATTTTACAGAGGAGGAAACTGAGGCCCAGGAAGGTAGAGGTCATCTTGATAATAAATATTGAGTTTCAACCCAGGTCATAGGATAATGAGATTTTAGAAAGGAACCGGAAGAGATCTGAGAGGCCAGATCCCTCATTTTACAAATGAGGAAACTGAGGCCCACACAGGAAAACTAACCTGACCAAGATTATGCAGAGGAAATGGCAAAGCTGGGATTGGAACTCTAATCCCTTGAATCTGAATTTTTCCCAGTCATCCCACTTCCAGGAAACCTGGAAATGCCACTGACCAGTGGCTGATGGGATGCAATGTTCCTCTAGGCTCCTTTTTGAGGATTTTCTCCATGACGCTTGACAAGCAGCCATTACTTCTGGTGGTGCCCCCCCACACTGGGGCTCATGGCAGCTCCTCCCTCCCTCCAGGTTCTCTGGCCTAGGGGCTTCAGCCCTTCTTGTCTAAAGGAGGTAGTCATGCTGTATGGTGGTGGAACGACTGGACCTCTTCGAGCTGACAGTCAGGCTCTGACACAGATTCCCTGTGTGGTGGTGAGCAGGGCACCTCCCCTTTCTGGGTTCCCATTTCCTCAGTTGTCAAATGAAAGTCTGGGATGAGAGGACCTCTCAGGTCCCTTTCAGATCTTGATTGTGAGATTCTTGGAAGGTGTTGGCATTCTAATGGCAGAAGTTTTGAGAACCCAAAGCCACCTCCCAGGAAGGATGGAGGGCTCTTCTTAAGAGTTCCCTGAAAGCTCAGAAGGAGCATTTGACTTAGCTATGGTCTTAGGGCTAGGAAGAAGGGGCAGGTCCAAGATTTGAACTCAGGTATTTTGACTCCAAAATACCTAGTGGTTTGCTTCTACCTGTCTCCTTTTCAGTTCCTACAAGGTTGTGTGCTACTGAGGACGGACAAGGCTTGGGTTCTTCCCGGAGCGATTTCACAACAATAAGTCTTCTCTTTTCCACATAAATGTCAGAGTTGACAGGACCTTAGAACAGAATTCCAGGGCTAAGAGGGACTTTAGAACATGGAATATTAGAGCTGGCAGAGACTTTAGAACATGAAATGTTAGACCATAGAATATGGACGAAATGTTAGAACATAGAATGTGGAAGATGAGAGCTGGCAGAGACGTTAAAACACAAAATGTTCGAACATAGAATATAGAACATTAGGACTAGCAGATATCTTAAAGATGCTCCAGTCTGCTACAAAGGAGAAAACTGGGACACAGAGAGAGGAAATGGAAACTAAGTCCCAGAGAGATTATTTGCTCAAGGCCACAAAACCAGTTAGTGGTCCAGGATCAGAAATCAGACATCTCTAGTCTTCCAGTCCTCTTTTGCCTCTTTATGGATACTGCTGTAATAACTGTGTACTTTGGCCAAATCTCATTCATTGATTCATTCAACAGCCCAACACGTTAATTCCCTTTGCTTGGCCTCAGTTTCTTCATCTGGGAACACTATTTGCCTTTCTAGGCTTCTGTTTACTCATTTATAAAAGAAGTTGGGTTAGATTACCATTCAACAACTACTGGGCTGTAAGCTCCAGGGACCATGTGCTGTATAAACTCTATTTCTTTCCCAGTGCCTAATAGATGTATGTGAATGATAAACGTTTGCTGAATGGATAGCCATAATCTACTCGTTTCGGGTGGTTCACGTGGGCATAAATGGTACTGCCTGAATGCTTCCTGAGAATATGGATCATTCTAGATGGCTGCTGAGGTCCCTTCCAACTCTCAAATATGCTAGAACGCATCGGTAAGGGCTGGAAAGAACTTGAAGACCTCAGCAGGCACAAGTATTGTTTTCATCACCACAGATGAAGCAAAGCAAGGGAAGTTTTCAGAAATGAGCAGTTCGTTAAAAAGATAGTGTTCTGCCGTGGATTTTCATTTCTGGAGCATAGCCAGGGGAGGCATCACTAGATTAAAGTTCATCTGGAAAACAATCTGGGGGTTTTAGTGGACAGCAAGCTCAATAGTGTGATATGGTGGCCAAGGCAGCCCATTTAATCATGGCCTGTATTGAGAGAGGCTCAGTGTCCAGAATTGTTTTGCTGTACACTGCCCTAGTCAGACCCTGTCTGGAGAATTCTGGTGAGTTTGGGGTGCTATATTTCTGGAAGGATGTTGCTAAAATGGAACACGTCCAGAGAAGGGTGACTGGGATGGTGAAAGAGCTTGTCACTTGACTGAAGGAGCTGGGGATGGTTAGTCTGAGGATGAGAAGACTTGGGAGTGGGGGAGGAGAGGAAGAAGGGGACTTGCTCTCTTTAAGTATCTGAAGGTCTGTCCTGTGGAAGGGGAATCAGCCTCCTGCTTGGCCCCAGAGGGCAGAGCTGGGAACAATGGGGGGAAGTTACAGAGAAGCAAATTTTGGCTCAATGTAAGGAAAAAACTTCCCACAACAATGAGAGTTGTCTCAAAATGGAATGGAATGCCTCAGGAGGTACTGGGCTCCCCATCACTGGGGTCTCCCAGTGCAGGCTGGACTATTATTTGGTAGGGATGCAGTTGGAGAGATTTATATTTTGGTGTGGACAGTACTAGCTGACCTATGAGATCCCTTCGCACTCAGCAAAGTATCTTGGGTATCTTGTCTTCCCAACTCATCTCAGAGCCCCTCAAAATCTTATCCATTTCTCATTGCCTAATTTGTCTTTGCTTCCCCCCCAAAAAACCTGATTCAAATCCCACAGGAAATATTGAATAAAGAAGCATTTCTTGATTGATATCAACCAGTCCTGAAGGCTTTTCCTTTCAGAGTTTTCACCTGAGTCAAAGTATTAATGGAAAGAAGCCCAGCCTGGAAATCAGGAGACCTGGGGGTGAATGTGCTGTGTGACCTTGGCCAAGTCATTTCCCCTGTCCTCAGTTCCAGTTTCCTCACTCGTATAATGAAGGTGTTAGACACAATGATCTCCAAGATCCCTTCTAAGCTGACATTCTTTGATTCTAACCAATCCCCTACTGTCATCAATTCTCTGTTTTGTACTGACTTGGCTGTGTACATGCTGTTTCTCTCCCTTCCCAATAGAATACAAGCTCCCTGAGGGCAGGGGCTATGGCATTGTTGTCTTTGTATCCCCAAAGCCTAGCTCTGTGCCTGGCAGTTGAACTGAATCCTCTTCTCTACTAATTAGTATTCATCCTGCTTTTGCTTTGCACTCTATTTTCAAAGAAATTTCTATCCAATTTTTGGTGTGTTTCTGAGCTCAGCATGGCCCTGGGGTCTCTATGACTATGCTTGATTAGGCCAAATTGGCAGCATCCCTTGCTTCATCTGTCTCTGGGAAGAGTGAAGAGGACTTTACTAGTCCTTCCTCTGACTCCTCACAAGGTGGGGGAAACAGGGCAAAGGGTGGCTTAGCTGTAGCCCTTCTTGGAGCACGTTCAATCCAGGGAATGTTGATCGAGCCCTGTGCTAGGAGACACTGGGTAAGGGGAGAAAAAACTGCTGCCCAGTCCTCTAGGAGCCTGGAATATTTGAATTCAATCAATCAATCAACAAACATATATTAAGTTCCTATCATGTCCCAGGCCTTGTTAGGGCCTGAAGATACATGTGCAGAGAATGAGGCAACTCCTACTCTCAAGCAGGTTGTAATTTGGCTCACCTACTATAATCTGACCCCCTACTATGTGCAGGACCCTGTTCTGTTCACCTAAGGGACTGCCACCAGGGAAAAGGAGACCATGGCCGAAGCACCCGGGCTGCCAGTGTTCCAGCCGTTATCTTGCAGTCCATTTACGCTGCAAGCTTCTGACTCCTTGTTCCCCCCTCTCTCCAGAGCTAGCAAATCCTTCTGATCCTCTAATCCCTGTCATTCAGAAATGCCACCTGTCTAGGCAAAAGTCACTTTCCTGACAAACCCTCATCCCTAGCCAGCTCAGCCCAACATCTTTCCCAGTCTTTTTCCTCCTTTGGCCACCGGGACACCTAATGTATTGTTAGTGTGAGGGGGGCTCGTCATCAGGATCTCTGACTTGATCACCAGAAGGCGTGGTCAGGGAGCCCTCCCCCAGACTGTGCCCATTCCATTAATAGACTTCCCTTCACCTTGGAGCCTTTCCTCTCACCATCCCTCCATATCCTGGCACCATCAGAAACCTGGTTTTCTCTCCCAGAGTCTGCACACCTCATGCCACCATCTTCTGGGGCTTCTTTCCTACTGTTCTCACATATGATGGGGCCGGAGGCAGAGAGGGGAGACCCAATAGATTCCTTGTTCTCTACTGCCACTTTTAGATACCCCCCCCATACACACACACACACACACACACACACACACACACACACACACCTTGAAGTTTATTCTATCCAATTCTATTGCCCTGTCCAAATGCTTATTGCTACTATTGACTGACCTCCAGATCCCTCTCCCACCCTGCTCAAGGACTGCCTTCCACATCTGGCAGTGAGGTGATCTCCACCCCATCATCTTGATGACTTCAGTATTCATACTGGGAATAGAACTCTAAACCTGGAGTCAGGAAGACCTGGATTCAGTTGTGCCTCTGCCACTTATTAGCATGTGACCCTCAGCAAATCATTTAACCTCTTTATATAATTAGGGAGTTGGACTTTGGGTCCCTAACATTCCTTCCAGCTCTTAATCTGGGACCTTACTGTAAAAGTGGGATCAAAATCATCCTGTCTGGTTCTGGTGCCTTGGCCAGTTGAGAACACTTTTTTAAAAATGGCATCAAGTAATCAGGAGAGTGCAAACCAACCTGTACACCTCTTCCACCAATCAAAGTCACTATGTGAGTGACTTGGTCATAACCTAAAGCCTTCATATTAAAGGGAGAATTTATTTCAGAATCAGGAAAGAAGAGATTCTGAGCATCTCACAGAGCAAAGGAAAGACTGAGCCAAAGAGATTATATTAGGAGACTTCTTGGCTTTATAGGTATGACAGAGAGGACAATCTAGGTTGAAGCAAGTCCCAAGAAAAGGTCTGCTCTTTCCCCAATGTCCCATCCTGATGCCTGTTAGCCACAGATAACATAATATAATCTGCTGTTTTGTTACCCAGATGTTTCCAGTAATTTCCGTTTTGCCTCAACCACAAAGCCATCAGGAGTTAGAGATAGATATAAAAATAAGGTTAAGCAGAGAACCTAACCTAAACTCTGCCTAGGTGTTAGAAATTTTCCAAACTGGGGGCTCAGAGTGATTGTGACAAAGTCAGAATTTTTCTTCTAAAATAAACTCCCAAAAGTCAAGGAGAAGGAAACCTGGCAGACCTTAGCGGCTATTATATTGTCCACTGGGCTTAAAAGAGCTAATCATTATAACAGGGTGTTGTACTATGGTGAGTCTTCTGAGATAGGATCCGAGATCTAACCTCCTCATCTTATAGATGAGAAAACAGACTCAGAGAGAGATGAAATGTGTCAAGGGTCACACAGATGGTAAGTGGTGCAGACAGAATTTGAACCCAAGTCCTCTGATCCCATATCCAATGCCATTTTTACTGTATCATATTGCCTTTCTGCTCTGATACCTCCCCTCACCACAAACATACACCATCAGATCCTCCCTCTTTAAATCCTAGGACCTTCATCTCCAGCCCACCTCAGCTTCCCACAAATGTGGTCATAGATCTTAGGCTTCTCCATTAACTGAAATTGCTTCGCCACTGGTTTAATCTATCAAACATTTCCTAAGCACCTAATATGTGCCAGCACCATGATAGAAGATGCAAAGCCCAAAATAAAAACATTCTCTGCCTTGAAGGGGCTTCCAAGATCCCAAATTCTGAAATTCCTCACTGCGGTGCCTATCTTCTGTCCTTTCCTCTCTTCCATGATCTCATTCCACTGAAATGAGGGCTTTTTGTCCTCATTGCTAGTACCCTCTCTCCCCCACGATAACCCTGAATCTGTTTGTTATGCATTTTGTTTATCCTTGGGTATCTGCATATTAACTCCCCCATTAGAATCTAAGCTTCTTGGGGGTAAGGACTGCTTCAATTTTGTCTTCCTATTTCTAGCACCTAGTATATATAGTAAGAGCTGAATTAGTGTTGGTTGATTTATTGACTGACTGCTCAGTTCCTCTTCTTCTAGTACACTTTCTGTTGTTTTTTGTTTTTGGCTAGGCAATGGGGTTAAGTGACTTGCCCAAGGTCACACAGCTAGTAAGTGTTATGTGTCTGAGGCCAGACACATAACTGCACCACCTAGCTGCCCCTGCAGGACACATTCACTTCATTCCCTTCACAATCTTGACTATTGACTCTATAGTTAACCATTTCAATCAGGCACTGTCCTCCACCCTTAAATAGAGGAGGTTCCATGGTATAGTAGAAGGATCATGACCTCTGAAGTCGAAGGTCCTGGGATCAAATCTCATCTTTGACACTCTCTATATGACCTTGGATAAGTTACTTCACTCTCTCTGAGCCTCAGTTTCCTCCTCTATAAAGTGAAGGGTTGGGCTAGCTATTTTCTGGTCTCTTCTAATTCTAGATCTATGCAGGTCTAAATCTATGATCCCATAGTCCCTTATCCCTTTGAAATTGGGGGAGAGAGGGAAAAGGAGGTCTTGGCTGCATTGACACTTTCAATTGTACAGTATTTATATCACTAACAGTAATGTTTGTTTTCTTTAAAAAAGGACTTTTACAAATATCAATTCTGAGGTACCACATACCTTCTCTGCTCCTATAGTACTACCGTCTAGACAACAGAAGTCATGAAGCTTTTTGTAGTAGCAAAGAATAGAAGAAAGTCGACAACCACTGATTTGGGAATGGTTGATCAAATTCTGAGATGTGAACAAAATGGGGTATTTCTGAGCCACAAGGAAAGACTAATGGGAAGAATTCAGAGAAATCAAAGAAGAATTGGATGGACTGACACAGAGCAAAGGAAGCTGAACCAGGACAATCTACATAATGACCACATTAAAGCAAAGGAAATACATATCAAAAGACTGAAGACTTCTGAACAAGGCAATGACCCATTGTGACTTCAGAGGGCTGACAGGGAAGCATGTCTTCTGCCTCTTGGTGAAGAGGTAATGGACTATGGTGTAGAGCTAGGCATATATATTTAGGCAAGATCATGTTAATTGATTTTGCTTAATGGTAATTACTTGTTACAAGGGAAAGTTCTTTGGTGGGGGTAGGGGAAGAAAGGAACGACTCCGGTGGGGAGTGATAGGGGCGAATATAAGAAAGAAAAGAATATTAATTCAACATTGATTAAAAAAAGAAGGAAGTCATGAACCCATACTGAGGAGGTCTCCTGAAAATTCATGTTCTCTCACCTCAGCAAGCTTCTCATTGCTGTACAATAATCCTTTTATTCATCTTTGACTCCCTAACACATTCCTAATGCAGCTGTTCCAAACTTTCTCCTCTTTCCTCAAGCCTGTAACTCTAGCCCCTTCCCTCTCTCACTTGGCAGACATTGAATTTGAATTAGATTATAAGTTCCCTGAGGGGAAGACTACTCTCTTTTTCTCTTGACACTCATAGTGTCTGCTAACTCACTGAATCCGCTCCTGCGTGAACTGTGGCTATTCCACACTTTGCTCAGTTTCCTCTAGCTAGGCAGTAGTCAGAGGAAAAGCTCCCCAAAAGACTTCTGCTTCTAGTCTGTCTCAACCATCCAAAAGATCCTTCATACCTTAGACAGCCCCTCCCCCAAACCTCCTCAATTCAACTTTATTTGCCCCAGGTGCTGAAATTCCTTGTTAGGGCTCTGTTAACAGATGGGACAGATGGGACGGGGCCATCTGACTACATCCCCCATAATGCTAGGGGCCCAGAGAGCAACTCTCATTGGGAGAGGTTCCCAGGACTCCATTTCCCAGGGGGCCCTATGTCTGGGTGCAGGTGGTTGCACAATGAGTCACAGATTCTGATTGGTGGGAAGTCTTAGGAGAAGTGGGCGGTCTAAGAGGTGGACCAGCCAACAGGCAAGAGTACACAGAAAGTACCAGCCAAACTTTGGGCAGAGGAGCTCCATGGAGCAAGACTGCCATGGTGTTCCTAGATCCAGCAGAATCTGGAGAACCCCAGAACGAGCCCAGGCAGAGGCTTTACCAAAAGCCCTTGCCCGTTCCTAAGGAGGAGCCACAATTCAAGGCACTGACATCTAAGCATTTTCCCATTGGCACACATCTTAGAAACAATGGTTTCCCTCCTCCAAATGCTGGAGGCTGTTAGATGGGATTAAAAGAAGAGTGAACTAGAAAATTTAAGGAGCCTATAAACAAGGACACTCATCGGGACTGAGCAGGTTTCTATTGCTTGATTTTCCTTCTCTGGTATTTACTGTGTAATTCTGTTCCAATGAAACATTTTGCCACCTGATTAAAGTAAATATTTCCCAGGAGTATTGGGAGAGAATACAATGAGCAGAGACAAAATCTAAATATTGGTTTCCACATTGGACCAAAGTAGAACTGAGGGTGTAGGATTGAGTGGGAGACTCCTTACATCGTCGGGTGGGGGCTTATCCTGGAAACTCATGTTATTTATGAATATACAATGCATTGTTCTGGATAGGGTATTTACAGGGATCCATTGAAACTGGGGAGGGGGGAGAGGGAGGTTTTGGCTACAAAATTTAAATTGTAAATTATTGATACTAGTAGCCACCATTTTTTTCCCCTTTTGAGACATTTTTAGTAATGACTTCTTTTTTTACACCAGTCTTTTCCTGATATACCCCTGTTGACTTCTCCCTTACAATCATAGATAAGGCAGGCGACATGTTTCACCATCTGTCTCTTGGGACCAAACAATCAGAGTCTAGCTACTTTTTAGCATCACTTAGTATCATACATTTTAGTATCATTTAGTATGTTTTAGTATCATTTAGGATTGCAATCGTGTTTATTGTGCTCCTATTTCTGTTTATCTCCTACTGCATCAGTTCATACATATCTTCCCATGTTTCTCCGAATTCCTCATAGTTGTCATTTCTTACAGAGTGGAATAATATGACAGGACATCAACATGCCACAGTTTACTCAGCCATTCAACAATCAATAGACACCCACGTTGTTTTCTTTTTTTCTTTTCTTTTTTTTTTTTTTGCTACTGCAGAAAGCAAGTGGCAGAAAATTATATTGCTTAAGTTGCTTATACTGGTAGCATTGAGAATTTTTTCCCCTCAGTCTCCAGTAATTTGGCAGCAGTTTTTTTTTTTCCCAGTGTAAATCATGTTGGCAATCCAAGCCCTTTGATTCAGGAAAGCAGTCTATGCTTCTGTTAAAGTGACGCTGCATATTTTGTTGAAGTCCTGTTGCTGACTTTGTGAGGGGGTCATGGTGTATTTTGTAGAAGGTCTAAGGCACATTACATGCTAGTGTGTTGGTATGAATAGCTACTTTACCTACTCTGGTATGATAGAATTGGTGCTTAGGAGACTGACTTGGACCCTCTTCAAGGACTGTTGAGTGGGGGTAGAGGGGGATCACCCACTGGTAGTGTGGTGAGGAGGATACCATGGGAATTATGCTACAAATGCCCCAACTGTTACAACCTTCTCCTCTAAGGTTATTTGCCTTCTTTCTGTATTTTGTGTATATATAACAACAACAACAACAACAGCAACAATAATAATACCTAACACATATAATGCTTTAAGGTTTATGAAGCACTTTACAAATACTATCTCGTATGTGTAAATATAGCTCTGCCTTCACACTCCAAGGGTGAGGTCAGCTAGATCTTCCCCTCAAGGTCCTAGGGGTACTGTCTGAGGGGTTTTGGGTATTTTTTCTCTAATGTTATAGGCTTAAGGACTCATTCTGATGTGTCTCCCCCCCAACTTTTGTCTGCCAGTGATTAATTCCTGACTTCCATTTAACCAATTAACATCAATGATCTTTTACAAAGGGATATTTACTTTGAAGATATAGCAAGAATAGAATTATAAATATTTTTCCTCCCCAACTGAAAGGGCACACTCAGCTTTACACCATTCATGCTATGTAGTTTTTCCTTTAAAAAAAAAGTTATTTTTAAAATTTCCTAAGACATTAAGTCAATTTAGATTATAGATTCCAAGCAGAAAGCAACTTGGTTCACACACATACACATGCACACACATCTACACAAATCATCAGTGGTTTTAGTTTGATGCATAGGGAGAGCTAGAGTCTGGGAACCACTGCTTTGATATAGAGAATCATGGCCCCTTGATCCAGACCTAAAGCAGGAATAGCCATAGATAGCTGATGCTTTTTTTTTTTTTCTGGATAAACTCTGATTAAGGAAGTTTCATCCTCATGAGAATGGAATTTGGAGTCATCCAGTATAAGCAAGGCGTATTCTGTATCTTTGTTGCAGAGGAACTCACCCACCCCTATGCCATCCTTCTGCACAACATCTGCATGACACACCCCACCAGTTTCTCCCTGTGATCCTTCAAATCCTGTCAGCTGCCTGATGATGTGAGTTGATTGATTGGTGGATTCCCATCCCAGCTTTGTTTCTGACTTTCTGAACCTTGCCACTATGGTGCTTCAGCTGCTGTATCACCCTAGAACATTCCTCTACCATCCTGGCCCCCCGTCTTCCATTGGTGATTTCTTCCAGGGGATTCCATCTTGAGGGGGTGTCCAGGTTGACCAACCTTTATTCTTCTCCTGGCTCTGATTCTGACTTTCTGGACTTCGACACCACTCCCTGGCATAGGTACCTTCCTCCACCTTCTTCCCGATAAGCTCCTTTTTGTGTGTTATCTTACATCATTAAAACACAAACTCCTTGAGGGCAGGGACTGTATTTTTGCTTACACTGTATCCTCAGTACTTAGCATAGTACCTGTCAAATAGTAAGCCCTTAATAAATGCTTGCTGCCTTGCTTTGCTTTGTCTGCCATTCTTAGTGGGTGATACCTTTGGTCTCAGAGGTGAATAGTTTTGGCATGACGTTGGTCCCACCAAGGTCATGAACAAATGTGGTGTTGCCATTGGCTGAATACCAATAGTTATTCCTCACTTCAATGCCCCTATGTTAGACTGGCTACAAAATTCAGCAAGATTCCACTCCTGATCCTTGGGTAGATCACTTTCCTAACCTCTAGAAGCTCACAAGGGCATAAGCATCTCTAATATATTCACCTAAGATGGAAAGAATAAATACCAATACAAAAAAGTGAGGTCCATATTCATGGGCTGCCTGTCATCCTGAAGTCTTTCCCCTCTAGCTCTGTCTCTAGCATCAGAATGCCACCAGTTATGAAGGAGTCAGCCAAAGAAGGACTGGTTTCCACAGACTGGTGCATTCTCAATTCACCCCTTCCCCCACCCCCCAGTTCCATCTCTGTGGCCAATCATGAAGGCTCCTCTTCATATGGCTAGCACACTGAAACCAGTTATAGAAGGTCTGTGCATATTCCAAAGTACATGTGAGGATTACATCAACCAAGTACTCTGCACATGCTCAAAAAGATTGGGCATAGTTGGCCAGCTCCCTGTTACAAATGTATCTTGTATATACTTAGGCACAAATTGTCTCTCCACAAGCCCCTTGAGGAGGACAGGGGCCATTTTGAGGTCAGGGATCCAAAAAAATAAGCAAAAATGGTTCCCATCTTCAAGAAGTCCACAGTCTAATGGGGGAGACGACATACAAAAAACTATGTACAAACAAAATATGTACCAGATAAATTGGAAATAATCAACAGAGGAAAGGCACTAGCAGCCAGGGGGAATCAGGAAAGATTTCAGAGGAAAAATAGATAGAATCCCATGTATCAGATTCTACAGGTGATGTTAGCCAAGAAGGATGGAAGATGCTCTAAGTTGAAATTTTGAAGACACCGAGGGAAATAATACCAATGAGGAGGAAAATGAGATTTGTCTAAAGATATTGATGTGGATGCACTGGGAATTCAACAGTAATCCTAAATTTTTAAAAGAAATGTAAGGAAAATGGAAGTGAGGCTAGGGAATAAACAGTTAATAGAAGAGTAAGTTACAATTCTGTGATAGGATGAGGAATGCAAAAGCTCAAAATGATCTGAGGATGCTGACAGAAGCAAAGGCTTTTTTAAAAGGATTTTTTTGGCTATATTGGGAGAAATAGGAGAATCAAAGAAGAGATAGGGCCTTTGCTTAATGAGGATGACCTTTGTGCTGAAAACAACAGAACAAAAATGACTGGGAGTTGATAAGCAAAATAAATAAGTATGAAAGCCAAGTTGCTGTTGATGGCCCAGATGAGTGACATCGTTGGGTCTGCCACGTGTGACTACTGAGCCACTCTCAGAAATATTTGAAAGATCATGGACAATGGGAGAGAGACCACAAGATGGAGAAGGGCAAATGTCCTGATTTTCAAGGAAAAAAAAAAAGAATAAAGATCGGAGTCTGAAAACTCTAAGTTAGTGAGCTTGACTTTGATTTATGGGAAATTTTTAGAGTATATCATTGAAGAGATAGTTGGTGACCATCTAGAAAAAGAGACAGTGATTACAAAGCACTCATGTGATTTCATCAAGAACTTGATCAACATCATTTCCTATAATGACAGAAATACTAAGCTAGTAAATGAAGGCTATGCTGTGGATATTGTTAACCTAGATTTTAGCAAAACTTTTGATAAAATATCTCATTCTATTCTTGAGAAGAAGATGGAGACATGTGGATTAGACAATAAGACAGTCCAATGGATTCAGAGATGATTGGATGGCTGGACTCAAAGAATAGTCGTTAATGGTTCTGTGTCCCCTTGGTGAGAGGTCTCCAGCGAAGTATCCCAGGGATCTATGTTTAATATTTTTACCAGGGACACGATACACAAAGACGTAGACAGTATTATCACCAGATCTGAAGATGGCATCAAGCTGGGAGGGAGAACTAACGTACTGGATGACAGATGGGCTACAGCAGGGGTGGAGAACCTGCCGTCTCAAGGCCACATGAGGCCATAGGTTCCCCACCCCTGGAGTATTGGGCTGAATCTAGTAGGATGTAATTCAGTAGGGATAAATGTAGGGTCTTTTACTTAGATAAGAAAAATTAACTTCTCAAATACAAGATGGGGGAGGCATGGTTAGACATTGGATGTTCTGAAATAGATCCATGGCTTTTTTGGCCTACAAGCTCTCTGAGTCAGCAGCATGATGTGACAACTAAAAAAATGCTAACGAGGCCTTGGGCTGCATTAAGAGGGGTACCGCCTCTAGGGATAAAGAGGTAAGAGTTCCTTAGAACATATATGGAATTTGTGTCCAGTTCTGGGTATAGCAGTTTGGAGCAGCTGAAGAGTATCCAAAGGAGGACCACCGGCTTGGGAAGGTGCCTGCATTCTGCGTCCTGAGAAAACCAGTTGAAGGAACTAGGAGGGCTTAGCATGAATGAGAGAAGATTCAGGACTAACAGGAGCTGTGTACAAGTATCCCAAGGGCTATCATATGGGAAAGGAATTAGACGGAGGGCAGAACCAGGATGAGTAAAGGGAAGTAGCCAAGAAGCCAATTCAGGTTTGATGTCAGTAAGAACTTCCTAACATCCAGAGCTGTCCCAATGGGGACATTTGTGATTCTGTGAAATTAGCTACTTCCTTCTGTCCCACCACGTGGTCTGGTTGACCAGGAGCTGTTGAAAGAGCTTAACTCCTTCATGGGGAGAACAGGCTAGACCAAAGATGATGTCAATGACTTTTGACAAGGAAAGCATTCTCAACAGCCAAGAACTAAGGGCTTCTGCCACAAAGCCTTTCCCAGGCCCCCTAAATCCTAGTACCTTCCCTCTGCTGATAATGTCCAACTCATCCCGTTCTATCTTATTTGTACCTAGTCGTTTGCATGTGGTCTCCCCCATTAGACTGGGAGCTCCTTGAGGGCAGGGACTGTCTTTTGTCTTTCTTTGTATCCTCAGGCTTAGCACAGTGCCTGGCACATAGTAGGTGCTTAATAAATGCAGGTTAACTAAAGCAAATGGTGGTAGAGCTTAGTTCTAGAGGAGAGGAGCAGACTGTCAAACAATCAGTCGAGTTACAAGGGCCTCAGTACAGTATTTTTCAGGTGGTCCCTGGGCCTGTTAGGGTCCTAGCTAGAACATGAGAGGGAAGGGTAGGAATAGCAGAGATCTGATGGCAGAGAAATAGAGGATGCCAATGGAGACCCTCCAGAGACTAGCCTGTAATAACCCTGTGTACTTCTTAAAGACACA
The DNA here is from genome assembly GCF_900497805.2 of Vombatus ursinus. NCBI lineage: Eukaryota > Metazoa > Chordata > Mammalia > Diprotodontia > Vombatidae > Vombatus > Vombatus ursinus. The sequence goes on along the minus strand of NW_020954603.1, from coordinate 6,063,801 downwards.
GCGCCTCACAGCCATGGTCTTAAGAAGTGTTTGCAGAGGCTGGACACCCAATGTGATGGCCCTGAGGGTTTATAAGGCAATTACACGGCATTCCTTGATACCCTCCAACAGAGGGGGAAATGGCTGGCCTCTGCCTTTGCGCTGAGGCAGAAGGGCTTGGTCAAAGGGCAGTGATGAAAGGGGCAGTCTCCTCTCCATTCACACTGTCAATTAGCTTAAGCTATCATCATCTCTTGCCTGGATTATTGCACTAACCTCCTAATTGGCCTCCCTGATTCCCATCTCTTTCCTCTGCGATCCATCTTCCAAACAGTTGCTAAATAGACATTCCTAAAGCACCAACCTGACCATGTGCCTCCTCTGCTCAGGAAGCCTCAATGACTCTCCATCCCCTTTATGATAAAATTCAAACTCCCCTACTGGCTCCGACCTATCGTTTTAGACTGATTGACCATTACCCTGCATGATGTTCTGATGAGTCTGCACTCATGCACCCTCTATTCTAACCAAGCTGACCTGCACACTGTCCATGGCATTCCATCTCCAGCCTTTAGATAGCCTGGCATTCTCTCCCTCTTCACCTCCACCATGAAGAATCCACCAAAACCTTGAAAACTCACCCTCTCCTTCAGGAAGTCTTCTGCAGATCTTCCACTACTTAGCACTCGCCCTTTTACTGAAATTGCTTCGTATTTGATGGTCGTTTCTCCATCCTTATCCTTCTTGGTCTTTCTTCTGTGTTTGACACAGGGGCTGGACCAAGAAACCTTAAGCGCTTCCATGCCTTCCACAAGGTCGGCTCTCTGGAGTTCTATACCCTTTCTCATTACGTGTCTGAGGTCTTGGCTTGGCTTCTTAGAACTTTGTCTCAATAAGTGCGCTTCCTCCTCACTCTGAGGAATGCAAATGAATCAATAATGCGGGCGCACATCTATATATAGCTATATTAAAAAGTAAGGTCTTTATTCCTATTAGCATCTTTGTGTATTGGAAGGTCATTTCTCACCCCCACCCCAACGGAAGCCACTTAATCATTCACACGAAGAAGCCAAAGTGGGGAAAATATTGGCATCTCTGGGAGGCCTTTGAGTCCTCTCTTGAAAGAACAACCAAAGGCAGTTTCCCGACTTTTGCTAGTTAATTGACGTGTTTTCTGTATCAAATATCTCTTGCTTATTTTTTTTTTTTACTTTTGCCCCTAGAACTGGCTGGAAAGGTCCCTCTAATAATAACCCTATAAAGTAACTGGCTGAGAAAGTCTCCCCCTCTTTTCCTAATAATAACCCTATAGATAAAGTATTCGCCTGGGCTCAGAAAGCCCTTTAGCACATAGCTTCAAGTATAAGACCCTCCATATCCCCCTTATTAGTTCACCATGAGAACATCAGGGAACATTACAATCCCATCCTCTCATTCCCGTCAACCGTTTACTGTGCTCAGAGATTCCAAAGCCTTAATCTGGAAACAAAACTAGTAGATAACATCTTGCTCCCCACCAAACACCCTCCTAGAACCCCGGGAAAGGAAGGAGCATCTCTAACACATTGGAGATGGGACTTCCTGAACAGAGAGTGAAAGCTGGGAAGGCATCTCAGAGGGAGTCTCCACGTGACCCCCATCTGGGGACCTGCCACACCGCCACCCCAATCTGGATGAAGATTTGGAGGCCTACAGCCTCCCATTCCTGTCTCCAGCCGGCTGTAAAGAATATCCTTTAATAAATCTCCTTTGGACACTTAAGTCTTGTGTGTGGGTTTCCTTTTCCCCTCCTAAATGCAGACACAAGGTTACCACATAATCACTCATTTGGAGAGGTTTGTATTTGCTGCCAAATGAAAGAAAAGAAATGGGCTGGAGAAACCGATTAAGTCTCCTCCTCATTTTTAAACTCCTTGAACTCAAGGGGCCTTGATTTCAGTTGCTGCAATGAGTGGCCCTAATTTAACCATCCTCTCCTCTTGAATATTTTCTTTCTCTCTCGATTTTCAGGATGCTGCACTCTCCCAGTTCTCCTCCTTTCTTTCTGACTGCTGCTTTTCAGTATCCTCGTGAATCTTCCTCTAGGTCATGACCCCTAGCTATGTGCATCCTTCTCCCTTCTGCCTTGGCCTCTCTTCTCTCTCTAGACCGTTTCATTTAGTGATCTCATCAGCTCCCACCGGTCTGAGAGGCAGCAGACTCTCAAATGGTAGGCATCTAGGTTGTAGAGCAGAGAGAGCACTGGGCTGGGAGTCAGGTAGACCTGAGTTCAGATCTAACCTCAGACAATTATTAGTTGCATGGCCCCAGACCAGAAGGAAACTTCAGTTTCCTCATTTATAAAACATTTTAGTCGCGTCTGACTCTTTGGTGACCGTATTTGGGGTTTTCCTGGCAAAGATACTGGAGTGGTTTGCCATTTCCTTCTCCAGCTCATTTTACAGATGAGGAAACCGAGGCAAACAGGGTGAAGTGACTTGCCCAGGGTCACACAGCTAGTAAGCATCTGAGGCTGGACTGGAACTCCAGAAGATGAGTCCTCCTGATTCCAAGCCTAGTGCTCTATACACTGCACCACCTAGCTGCCTTTGTAAAACAAGGGCATTAGAATCAACGGCCTGTAAAGTCTCTTCCAGCTCTGAATCTATGGTTCTAGATATCTAACCCTGGTCTCTTCCCTGAGCTCCACTTCTCCATCACGAAGTCCTCATTGGACATTTCCAACTCTCCAGCAGACATCTCAAAGGTCACCCTATCAAAACCAGAATTCGCTATCTTATAAATAACCCACCCCTACCCCAGAACCCTCCTTTCCACCAAAATCCCCTATATCTGTTGTGGGCACCACTGTTCATTCAGCCTCCCAGGTTCATAGCTCTGCTGTTATCCTCAAGACCTCTCTCTCCCTCACACCACATGTTGAATCAGTTGCCAAAACTTTCTGGTTTTACTGCATCTCTCAAATCCAAGCCGTCCCCTCCTCTCCCACAGCCACTGCCCTAGTTCAGGCCCACATCCCTTCTCAGCTGCACTTTTTCAATAGCCTCCTAATTGATCTCCTTGCCTCCCTGCTCCTATCCATCTGCCATTCAGCTACCAAAGTGATTTTCTTCAAGTGACCGTGCCATTGCCTGACTCAATAAATTCCAATGGCACCCTGTTCTTCCAGCATAAAACATATTCTCCTCCGCTTGACTTTTTAAAGCCCTTCACAACCTGGCCCCTTCCTATTTTCCCAGCCTCGTCATATATTATTCCCCTTCCTGTATTCTACAATTCAGTCCAATTTGCCTTCTCTCTGTTCCCCACACACCATCTCTTATCTTTGTGTCTTTTCCCTGGCAATTCCTTATTCCCAGAATATATAAGGAAAGGTAAAAGCAGTCTCTCTCCACAGGGAGCTGACATTCTAATGGGAGAGACAACATGCAAAGAACTACATCCCTACAAGATACACACAGTAAAAGTGTGTGTGTGGTGGGGGTCCTCTCAAATGAAAAAGACAGGAACCAGAATGAATTTTCTCCTCATCTCCCAGGGATCACAGAATCCCTAACATCCTTCAAGACCCAACTGAGGCATCGCTTTCAACATGAAGCCTTTCCTGCTCACCTCACCGTGGCCTCCCTCCCAAACTACTCGACATTTCACAACCTTGTGTTGATGTTGTATTTATTCTGTATCTATTTATTCCACGTCCCCTCCCATATGTGTATGGGATCATAGACTTAGAACTGAAAGGGGCCATCAAGTGCCCTTATTTATAGAAGAGGAAACTGAGGCACAGAGAAATTGATGTTATCTTCCCTAGAGAATCTAAGCTCCTTGAAAGCAGGGAGCATTTCATTTTTGTGTTTGTATTCCAGCATCAAGCAGGGACCATGTTTTTGGTTTTTTGTTTTGTTCCTGTTTTTTGCCTCTCTTTGTTTCCCAAGGGCTAAGCAGAGTGACTGGCCCAAAGTAGGTGCTTAATAAATGTGTTTTGATTGATCAGAGGTCCATTGGTTACTTAGGGTTCTTGACACAATGATGACAATGGACAAGGGGAATGAAGGATGGATCTCTGTCATCTTTTTGGGCATAATGACCGAAAGAGAAGTTGCCTCAGATGGACCATCGCCCACCAAAGAAAGTCAGGCCAGGCGGTTTGAAGATAAATTGTCTGCCTAGCTGCACTTCCCTGAATGTCAAAGGGGCTCGAGGCCCCACGCCAAGGCATCCCTTTTCAAGAATAGCATCAGCTGAGTGCAAAGAGGCTGAGCTGGATTCTGTTACAACTGTGGGCGAGTCAGGCATATACATTTTGACAGCTCTTCAGAGAGGAATTCAGGATGGCTTCTGAATTTCCCTGGATTTGTTTCAGGAAACAGAGGTGGGCAGGGGTCACCCCAGACCCCAAAGTGCTTGTCTATCCCTGCCCCACCAAGCTCTCCTAACTCTTTCCTACTCAAAATGGAATTTGTTCTTTCTTCCCAAACTTGCCCGTTTTCCAATCTTCCCTATTCTGTTGAAGGCACCCCTCCACCCCAATCACCCAGGCTCACAACCCCAATGTCATCCTTGACCTCTGACTCTGGATCACATATCTAGTGTCATATTGTTTCTAATATCGATATTACACATCTATTTTGAATATGAATATCCACATGCCTAATCACTTGCCAAATCTTGTCATTTCTAGATCCCCAGCACCTCTTCTCTCCACTCTCGGGGCCTCAATCTTCTTTATGACCATTATCCCCTCTCACTGAGACTACAGTAATGGCCATAATTGGTCTCCTCGCCTCCCCACTTCAATTTGTCCTCTATGTGGCTTCCAAAGCACTTTTTGTTAGTGTTAGTGCCTTCCCTCTGAGATTACTTCCAACTTATCCTGTGTTGGATAATTGCATATATTATCTTCTTTGTGCATTTTTATTTATATGCCATCTCCCCCATTAGATTGTGAGCAACTTGAGAGGAGGGACCATCGTTTTTAGTGTTCTTTCTATCCCCAGCACTTGGCCCAGAGCCTGGAACATAGTAGGTGGTTAATAACTTCTTGATGATTAATTGACCAGTTGGATTATAGGACCCTGACTAGCAGTGATAGTACGGATAAAAGACTTAGCGTATCCAATGGATCCCAAGTGATGGCTATATTCCGGTCATTTCATTAAGGAAGCTTGTTCACAAGCTCCGTACCATCCTGGATCCCTCACTGGTGCTCACCCCATGCAGTCAAATTGTCAGATCTTCTAATTGCTGTGTTCATAACCTCTTCCAAATGCAGCCCCTTCTCTCCACTCTCATAGCCAGAGCCCAAGGACGGGCCTCGTCACCTGGACTCCTGCAATAGCATCTTAATCGGTCTGCTTGCCTCACGTCTCTCCCTGCTCCAGTCCATTTTTCGCTCAGCAGCCAAAGTTATCTTCCTTTATGAAGCGCAGGACTGACCATGTCACTTCCCTATGTGATAAATTCCAGAGACTCCCCATTACTTCCAGGGTCTAATATAAAACGCTTTGGGGGCTTTAAAAGGCCTTTGTAACCTAGCCCCCTCCTACCTTTCTTGCCTTCCTACCGTTTGTTCCCCTCCATGAACTCTGTGACTGACCGTGTCACACATTCTATTCCCTGACTCCCCCACTTTGTACTAACTATTCTTCATGCCTCTCCTTCCTCACCTCCACCTCCTGGTTCTCCAGGCTTTCTTCAGGACTCAGCTTAAATCTCATCTTCTGCAGGAGACCTTTCCCATTAGCTCCTCTCCACCACTGAGATCATTTACCATTTATAATGTGTATATCTTGTAGTTACATAATTGTCTCCATGTTATCTCCTCCATTAGAACATAAGCTCCTCGAGGGCAGGAACTGTTTTTTCCTTCCTTGTGTCCCTAGCATTTAGCACAGAGCTTGGCACATTATTGTTGTTGAGTTATGTCCGACTCTACATGACCCCACGGACAAAGTCCGTAGAATTTTTTTGGCAAAGATACTGGAATGATTTGCCATTTCCTTCTCCAGTGTGTCCCTATTTTACAGATGAGGAACTGAGGCAAATAGGGGTTAAGTGATTTGCCCGGGGTCACACAGCTAGTAAGTGTCTGAGTCCAGATTTGAACTCAGGTCTTCCTGACTCAGGTCTGGTGCTCTATCCACTGCACCACTCAATAAATGATTATTGACTAGATGTGACTTGATTTGTACCATATACGTTAACAGCCTGTAGGGGTCTTGGCCTCTATGGACTGAATGAGAAAGACTCCTCATATTGAGTTATGTTAAAGTGGGTCTGTAATCTCCTAGGTGAATTGTGAGTGTCAGAAAGAAGGAGGACGCTATGACTCTGGTAGATCCAGAGCCAGCAAACATTTCTAGAGTTTTGACACTGATCAGGGTCAGCTCTGGCCTCTACAAGGAACTGTCAGAGTATTGCAATCAATTCAAACAATCACTGGCACTGATTGGCCAGTCACTGTGCTAGGCACTAGACATACAGAGACATAACTGAGGCCGTCCCCCCTCTCAAAGAGTTGACATTCTGTAGGTCCTAGGGGTACAAGGACAACCTACACAACAGTGTAGGTGTATACAAAGCATATGCAAAATTAATGCCAGGTGGTTTGGGAGAGGATGGTGCTGGCAGCTGGACCAATCAGGAAAGGCTTCTGGTTGAGGTGGTCCTTGGGCTGAGTCCTGAAGGAAATTAGGAAGTCTATGAGGCTGAGGTGAGGAAGGAGGGCATTCCAGGCATGAGGAATGACCCATGCAAAGGCACGGAGGTAGGACAATTTCTGACTAACCACGCCTCCTACATAGTCCTTCACAGAATTAAAGAATCTCAAAGCTGAAAGGAACCTCAATCATGCCACCATCTTCTAGCTCATAGGCTGGCAAAGGCCATCCAAAAAGCACTGGACCCCAATGTGGACCAGGAGATGCTAGCCTTTGGAGACTCTTCAGTCCCCAAGGGATCAGCCAGGGAAGAAATTGAGTCAGAACCCCTGTGCTCTCACTGCACGAGTGAGATGCGGAAAGGGTCCAGAAGCAGGCTGGACAGACCCAGATATTTGTGGGGAGTATAGGACTGTGAGTCAGAGAACTGCAGGGGGTCAGCACCCTTCTGACCACTGGTCAGAAGTCCAGAATGCCCTGGACTTTCTCTGAGCAGCCACTGGTTCTCAGGGCTGAGCCCCTTCGATGGATCCCCACGGCAAAGGGAAAAAGGGGGAAGACAGCCTTCATGGGCCAAGTGGGAGCCTGTCCCTTTGGGCATAGGCCCCAAAGATTCCTGCCCCTCCCCCATAACCTTCGTCCTCCTACCCTGCCCCCCATCACTGTCCAGCCACTCATGGAAAAAGCGGCTGGTGATGGGAACGGCTTCGTGGTGATCTCACTGTGTTTGGAAAGATGCTGGAAGAGCATGGGGAAAGACGGCTGAAGGGATTAGATCAGTCCAAAGCCTCTGGTCTCCTGCTGTCAACTGACAAGTTCCAGGTCTGCAGAGTCTCTGTCTGGTACCTGGAACACAGAGCAGCAGGGAGGGAGCCCTGGCCCCACAAGATCCAGCTCACTTGCCTCCCCCGCCGTGTCTGAGGAGTCATAAGAAGGCAGCATCCAAGAATTAGACCTGGAAGGAGCCCCAGAAACCATCAAGTCCAACCCCATCCCTCATTTTACAGCTGAGGAAACTGGGGCCCACGGTGGGGGGGAGGTGAGGTAAAAAGACTTGCCCACAGTCACATCGCTAGTAAGTAGCAGAGGCAGGATTCAAACCCAGACCTTCCAGGATACCAAACCCAACACACTCTTGGCGGTGCCTCTCCACCATGCCGTGCAAGGGCTCCTATTGGAAATCCGTGAACAATTCTGTCCTCTTCCGCATGAGCTACAAGGGAGATCCAGCCCAGATGCTCCGGCGCCACTTGCAAATCATGGGGATGGGCAATGTGCAGAGGCCTTTGAAGACCCGGTGGATCTCACTTGGGCACCCGGGGTTGGGGCAGGTCCATGTGGGCCTTTGATGTTGCCCTGCTGGGGTAGTCTGGAGGAGCAGGGGAGTGATGGCCTGCCAAAGTCAGGGACTACTGCTTGTTGCTGCTGACAGGGAGATGCTTGAGTTATTCTATCCCCAAACTGGAGACCCTAGCTTTGACGTACATTGTCACTGATAAATTCCAAAGCTATGCATGGAGCTTGATTCCAAGTATGGATGGACACTCATCCCCTGATTTATTTTCTGACAAGTGCTAAGTTGCGAGCCACCAATCAGAATTGGGCAGTGGCACCAGCCAGCTATGAGTTCAGTGCACATTACCATCCAGGGAGGTCAAGCCCTCATGCAGATGCCCCATACCTTGTAGTTGCCCTATGCGCACGCATCGGAAAGCTTCATGATGACCATGTAAGGGGCAGAGGCGAGCCAGCTGGGCCACTCACCCAAGAAAGTACAGCCAAGGTCCTGGGCCTCCTGCCAAGGAGAGAGCCATTGGTGTGGAGAGATGTTAGAGCACTCAACCAGGGCCCCCTGCCCCAGTTGTCCTTGGGTGATTGGCAGTGTGCGCAGCTGCAGGGCGGATGTCTACAGGCCAAGAAAAGGGGGCACAGGATCTCTGATGTTGGGCTGAAAGAAACCTTAGTTAGTGGTCATTAAGTTCAATGCCCTTGTTTTACAGAGAAGGAAACTGAGGTCCAGAGAGGAGAAGGGACTAGCTCAAGATCCCATGGAAGATTATACATATGGGATTAAGAATGGCAATATAAAGGGGCAGCTAGGTGGCGCAGTGGATAGAGCACCAGCCCTAAAGTCAGGAGGACCTGAGTTCAAATCTGGCCTCAGACCAAACACTTGACACTTACTAGCTGTGTGACCCTGGGCAAGTCACTTAACCCCAAGTGCCTAAAAAAAAAACAAAAAAAAAAGAATGGAGATATAAAAGCTGGAAGAGACCACTTCAGGGGTCATCTAGTTCAACCCCCTCATTTTGCAGATGGGGAAACTGAGGTCCAGAGAAGTAAGGTGATAGACCCAAGGTCCTACAGGTAGGAAATGGCAGGGCGAGGATTTGAACTCAAGTCCCACGATCCCAAGTTTGGTGCTTTCCACAGCCTCAAGAGGTGTGGCCCTTGGGTGGGTGGGAGCTTGAGTCTCAATCCCCAGAAGGTTCCCTTCTTGCTATCGAGGGAGCAACAGACGTTGCAGCTTGGAGTTTTGAGTAATTGCAAATGGAGTCCTGGACCAGGATGTGAACCCGTCTATGAGAGGTAGGAGAACCCTGCTCCCCTGACTCTATACTCGGTGTCTTATGCCGCAGTCTCACTGCGCCTCTTGGGGGGCGGGGTTCCAAATACCAGGAAGCTCTTGGAGCTTGCTGCCCAGACTTCTAATCCCTAGAAGGAGACAGGAAGGATAAGCAGTATCCAAGTGGTATCAGAACCTTCCCCAGAACCTGCGGGCCTCCCCAACCAGAACGCAGGAGACAGTCTGCAGGAGCCAAAGTGTGATGGGGCAGGAAGGAGATCCCCACCAGAACTCATTCTGAGCAAGGGAATGTTTGCCTTCGCAGGAACTGGGAAGCCTAGAACTCCACCCTCCCAACCTCCCCCCCTCAAGGAGATGCCATAGTGGAGGGGATGCTGGGCTTAGGATCAGAAGACCCTGATGATCCTGACCCTGACATTTGCTACGTGTGTGACTTGGGGCAAACCGCTTCATACCCTCAGGCCTCAGTTCCCTCATCTGCAAAATGGGAAGAGTTGAACTCGCTGGCCTCTAAGGTCCTTTATAGCTCTAAATGTCATCCCCTCTCAGATCTTCTATCCCTACTTATATGTACCTACTTATTCATATGTTGTCTCCCCCATTAAACTGTGAGCTCCCTGAGGGCAGGTTCTGTTTTTGTCTTTTTTGGTATCCCCATCGTTTAGTACTGTGCATCCCCTTAATAAATGTTTGTCTACCGGCTAAACCTCTGATCCTAGGATCCTACCAACTCCAGTCACAGGAGAGTGACTTGTTAAAAAAAAAAATCCTGATGCTTGAGGAAAACACAAGATGGCAAATTAGTGAAGAGCGACCCCAGCCCAAGTCATTGAAAGTTGGGTCATTCTACAAAATAGCCTTGTAAAGGCAGCATATCCTAACCACCTGTTGCCCATTGGGGAGTTAACTGGATTCTCTGGAGATCAGTAGGATAGGAGCAACAGAGGCTTGGGGAAATGGTGTCCAAGAAAGGGCTTACTCACCAGTTGCAGACAGACAGGTGGTGTTGGGTCCATATGGAAAGGATCCAGGTGCAGAGGAAGCTGCAGGCTGGCTCTCTCTTGGGGGTTGATGAAGCTTGCTAGAGCTGCCCTGTACTGATCAGGACTTCTTTCCAAATGGTAGAAAGAGGGAGAGGCCCACCGGGTCCTGCCTAAAATTCCAATAGCGAAGGCTCCAGGAAGTTGTAGAGTCCAACTCATTAGGGGATAGATCCTGAGCCAGATTTGCCTATGCAGGCCAGTGGGCCTGAGGATGCCTTTAGAGATCTTACAAGTGACACCAACAGTGAGTCACTTCAACAGTGCCAAGACTACCCAACCCCTGACCCTGATATATGGTGTATCGAGGGAAACGGGCAAGAACATTACACTTATAGCCTGATGACACCTATTAATGAGGTATGTGTAATCCGTACTCGGTATGAAACTCCAACAGGTAAGGTTCTCTTATAAATTTGTAATCCAGTCCAATTCAACAAGCATTTTTTCACCTATGATATAGCAGGAACTGTGCTAGGCACTGGGGATACAAAGACATAGTTAAAAATAATCCCTGCCCACAAGAAGCTTACATTCTACTAGAAAGATACAACACTTAATACATGAAAGAATGAAAAGGATTTTATTATGTTCTTAATTTTATTATGTTTATAATTATGCTTGTTATTATTATATTTATTATTATCCTTATGCTTATTATATTTATTATTATTAATATTTTATTATGTTCTTAATATATGCTAAGTGCTGGGAATAAAAATACAAATAGAAAAATACAAGTAGAATTACCCTTGGTAGGCAATTAATAAATGTTAATTGATTGGCTGATTGATTGATTACCTGCAAGGAATTTACATTCTAGTAGAAGACAACATTTACAGAGAAGTTAGTGACGGGGGAAAAGTATTGGTCTGGGGAGTCCAAAGGATGGTGAACGGAGTCATAGGGGCAATTGATTGATTAAGAGGGGTGGGTAATTGTGGCAGGGAAGATGCAAGATGTCCTTGGTGGACTAGAGGACTAAATGTGATGTGTCTGGCCTTGGCCAGATAGAGTGGGTTAGGGTGAGTTTGCATTGAATCACTCAAGAGTCAGGACAGGTGAGACTCAGGAGGGCATTCCAAAGCTGAGTAGACTAACTCCTCTGGGAATGGAGGCATGGTGTTTGGAGGTCACATTCAGAGGATACTCCTCCACTCAAGAGAAGTAAAACGGCAGCAAGGAAGATGGCAAGATGGCCCTGGTAGATTGCTAACTATGCTTGTTTGAGGAGGGAGAAAACACTAGTATCTAGGGAGATCAGGAAAGATTTTAAATAGATGTTATGAGCTGAGCCTGGAAAGACTCTAGGGATTCTGGAAGACAGAAGTGAGGTATGAGGGCATTCTAGACATGGGGGGACAGCCTGGGCAAAGGCATGGAGGCAAGAGATAAAATTATAAATTCAGAGAACAATAAGCAGGCCAGTTTGGCCGGAGGAACTTAGAGTGAACGAAGAGGAACATAAAATAAATCTGGAGAGTTAGGCTAGTGAGGGTTTTTCAATGTCAGGCTAAGTTTATATTTTAACTTAAAGGTGATAAGGGGTCACTGAAAAGCTCCTAGAAGGCTGCAGCCCGGGTGAAAGCTGAGGATGACATAATAAGGTTTGGGTCCTGTAACCAACCTTACATGTGATGCTACTATATACTACATGGTTGCATGTGTTTAATGTGTATTTAATCTTCCATATAGACCTTTGCTATGTGAACCTATATATTTTGTTTCTGCATGTGCCCTATGCATAGCCTACTTCACAAAACTCTAATCTGGATGTTATATACTGTGTTCTTTTTTTTGTTTGTTTGTTTGTTTTTTTATTTTTGTTTTTATATTTGGTTAGGCAATGGTGTTAAGTGACTTGCCCAGGGTCACACAGCTAGTAAGTGTTATGTGTCTGAGGCTGGATTTGAAGTCAGGTCCTCCTGAATCCAAGGCTGGTGCTCTATCCACTTCACCACCTAGCTGCCCCTATACTATGTTCTTACATGTGGCCTGTGTATATAGGGTAATTGCCTATGACTGTGCTCTAGGCAAATTAGTGGATTTTTTAATGGTATGTACCTACAGTTGTACCTGTGCACCTGCTGTGATTTGCAGGGACTGCAAGAGTTTTTGCTGAGGGGAGGATGTAATAGAGACGTACTCATCTCCCATAATACAAAGGGCCCAAAGGACAACACTCATGGGCAAAAATCCCCAAGACTGCATTTCTCAGGGGCTTGCATGTATGGGTACAGAGTATGAAGGGAAGACTCTTATTGTTGGAAAGTCTCTAAAGAGAAGCAGAATGTTTTTGCAATATAGAATGATCTGGGACATGTACCACTATTCTTCCATTCAAGGTTTCCATCCTCAGTCATCCTCAACTTTTCACTCTCCTTTGCCCTTCTCAGTCTTGTCAATGCTCTCACTACTACATCTCCTATAACTGTCCCCTTTCTCTCCACTTACCATGGCCACCCTTCTAGTTCAGGCCCTCATTACCTAAAAGGCTTCTAATTAGTCTTCCTTCCTCAAATACTGCTCCCCACCCAATCCATCTTCCACGTAGCTGCCAAAATGATTTTCCTAACACTCAAGTCTGGTCCTTACTGCTCCCCACTTACTAAGTTGAAGTAGCTCCCTATTCTCTCCAGAATCATATGTAAATTCCTCTGTTTAATACTGAAAGCTCTTCACAGTCTGGCTTTCCAGACTTATCATCCAGCTCCCTTTCATGTTCTGTACAATCCAGACCAATTGGGCTCTTTGCTTCTCCTCACCCATGACACTTTCTGCCTTGATCTCTGCACTATGTGTCTCCCCCATGCCTAGAAGATCTGTTCCTCACCTTGGCTTCTTAGAATCCCTAGTGCCACCTCCTACTTAAAAAACATTTTTGGGATATTAGAGCCTTGCCCCACATCATCTTGTATTGATTTTGTGTAAACATATATGTACATGTTGCCTCACACGGACTCTTTCTTTGTCATTTTGTATTCTCAGTGCCTGGCACTTAGTAGGTCCTTGAGAAATGGTTGTTGTTTGATTGATCAATTGGTTAAAGGAAGAAAAGGAAACAGGGGTCAAATGTAGTAAGACTGCCACGGTGTTCCCAAATCCAGGAGTCCAAAAGAATCCTGATGACTTTGGAGCCAATTGAGATATATGCCTATAACTAAGAACCTTTACCAAGTTTCCATGCTGGGTACTGGACAAAGCTGAGAGGGAAAGCTGAGACATCAGTCCCTGGAACTGCAGAGCATGTGAGCCATGGAGGCAAATGTTTCCCTCCTCCCATATGTTAGGGGTTTGGGGGGATTAGATTATAATCCTTTGGGAGCCTGTGGGAGACTGTACTCATTTGTGCATAGGAGCTGAGAATATTTCTATTGCCCAATTCTTTTTCCTTGTTACTTATTGTGCAATTGTGATCCAATTAAATTCTTTGTTATTTGATTAAGGTTTCTGCCTGGTGTGTCGGGAGGGAATGGGGGCCAGGAACTGAATACAAGACTCTACATTGTAATGGTAGGATTCCAGGGTCAAGTGGGAAACCTGTTACATCGATCTCTCCACCTCTTCACTGCTAAGTTTGTAGAAAAAGTAGTCTATACTCAATGCTTCCATTTCTCCTCCCACCCTTCAATACCTTATAATCTGACTTCCAGACATACCTTTCTATTAAATCCCTCCAAGGTTATCAGTGACATCTTAGTTGATAGATTTGGTGATTTTCTCAATCTTCATCACCCTTTATCTTCCTGAAACATTTAACGTTGTTTGTCTTTTTTGTCTTCTGAATACTCCCTCCTCCCTTCTACTGATCTCTCCTATTTTTCTTCCATCTCCCACCACCTTGTCACTACTTCTTTTGTCAGTTCGTTATCTGCTTACTGTCCTTGTTAAGTGTAGACAGCAATCCAGCTTCCATCCTGAATCTTCTTTTCTCTATATGCTCTCTTCCTTGGTGATGTCGTATCCATCTATGCACACCTCACCTTCATTTGGACAACTCCTACATCCAGTCCTAGTTTCTTCTCTAAAACCTCTAAAATACATGATAGACTTCAAAGTATGCTGGATTTGGAGTCAAATGATCAATCCCAGCTCTTTTACGGGCTGTGTGACCTTAGACAAATTGTTTACCCTCTCTGGGTCTCATTTTTCTCAATTGAAAAACGAGGAGATTGGATTGAATGGCCCCTTCAGCCCGAAATCTATAATCCTGTGATTTCCAGCGTTCCACTGGACTCTTCATGGGGATGTCCTGCCTGCAACTTAAACTCAACAAGTCCAAAACCAATGGATAGAGCACTGGGCTGAGAATCAGGAAGATTCATCTTCCTAAGTTCAAATCTGGCTTCAGACACCTACTAGCTGCATGACCCTGGGTAAGTCACTTCACCCTATTGGCCTCTGTATCCTCATCTGTAAAATGAGCTGGAGAAGGAAATGGCAAACCCCTCTAATATCTTGGCTAAGAAAACCCCAAAATGGGGTCATAAAGGGTCCAATATTACTGAAACGACTAAATTACAACAACAAACAAACTTGCCCATTCTCCCAACTTCCCTAAGCCGAAAGAATGTAAGCTCCTTGAGAGGAAGGACTGTTTCACTTTGTCTTTGTATCCTCCATGTCTGGCACAGTACCTGACACAAATTAGACACTCACCAAATGCCTACTGATTGATTGCCTTTATAATCCTAGCATCCAGTCTAGTGCCTGGAACATAGTAGGTGTACAATAAATGCTGGTTGAATTGAATTGAGTTGATGAGGCCAGCACCTTTCCAGTTACCCAAGCACAAAACCTGTCATCTTGGCTCTCAATTAGCAAATCCTTTGGACCATATCTCTACAATATCCTTCACATCCAGCCCCTCCTATCCCCTCCTTAATACTGATATCAGCTCTACTGTAACGTAGGAACCTGCAATCTCTTTCCTGGACTACAGGGAGCCATAACTGTTTACCATCTCTTCCTCTCCAAGCCATCTTTTACACAGCTGCTAAAATAATCTTTCTAATACATGCATCTAACCATGTCATTCCCCTGCTCAAAGAAAACTTACAATAGTTCTTTGTTGTCTAAAGGATAAAATGCAAACTCTTAGCCTCCAGCATGTTGTTTATAAATAATTTGAGCACCTGGGGAAATTTTATTGAAGGGGCACTGTGAGGCCACTTTGGAGTGGGGGTCAGGAAGCAGTGGAGGGCAGGCTCTGGAGGAGCTCACCTGGGGTACTCTGCCTATGATAGGGAAGGAAGTGAAGGCACCATCTGGTAGATTTTATTTTAACTAATTCTTCTCGCTAAGTAGGTGTTAAGCTCAATTGTTTTCGTGGTTCAGGAGGGCAAGTGCTATTACTGCTCTCTTAAATTTAAGGACCCTGGGACAACATCCCAGCTACTCCCCCCTGGTTAGGGATCTTCCTAGCATTTAAGGTTCTCAGTTGTCTGGCTCCCGCTCACTATCTTTGCAAACTTAGTTTCTATTACCCCTCTTCACACATTCTGTTCCAGTCAAATTGCAAACAATGTGTTCCCTGACCTCAGCCTGCATTCTCCTGCCTCTTTACATCCCTTGCCTGGGATACACTCACTCCTCACCTCTTTCTGTTAAAATCCTCCTCCTCCTCCTCCTTCAAGATCAAGCTTGTTTACAATCCCAGAGAACACTTTCCAAGCTCTGAGTTCATTGGTTTTTCTCTCTAGAGACTTGGGGTGGGGGTGGGGGAGGGTTAGAAATGTTGACACACATATGCCAACCCATCAATAACCTATAGTTCAATCAGTGTGGGAACTCTCACCACTGAC
Organism: Vombatus ursinus; assembly: GCF_900497805.2. Classification (NCBI taxonomy): domain Eukaryota; kingdom Metazoa; phylum Chordata; class Mammalia; order Diprotodontia; family Vombatidae; genus Vombatus; species Vombatus ursinus. The sequence goes on along the minus strand of NW_020954603.1, from coordinate 6,047,732 downwards.
ATAGTGTCTAACATCTTGTCTTTAGTTGCTTGAGACTCAGAGAGCTTAAGTGATTTGTCTACGGTAACAGAGCCTGTAGGTTCTAGAGAAAGGCTTTGGACCTGGGTCTTCCTGATTGCATATGGGTCTGGCGGTCTATGTGACACTGCCTTTTAGATACATGCCTGTTGATTCAGATGCAGATGGTGAGGAAGCAAATCTGACCCGAGACAAGCCCACCTTCTGGGTTACTTAATGGGGATTAATTCTAGCATCCAGGGCTTTACTCTTCTACCTGGGACCCCCTCCTCGTGCCTCCGACACAGAATCTGTCCCAGGGATCTCCAGCTGAGGCTACCACAAAAGTAACTCTGACCGGGGAGGGAGGTATGCTGGAGCTCTTTCTCCCTACACAGACTCACCTTCCCCAACAATCCACACACCATTCACATTTTCTGTCACATCTCACTCGATAGCTGCTCTTTTTTTCTTAATAACAACTCTATGCCAACCACCCAGGGGACAGGCTCAGGATGACATCCCCTCTACCATGTGATTATCAGCGATGAATAGCTGTCCTGATCACTCCTTTACAGCCCATGCTTGTGCAATCAACAATAAGGAACAGCCTTCTTTCTCCCCGGCTTCATCTCCCAGTCCTAACCCAGCTCAGGTTCTCCCCTTCTCCTCTCCGCCCCACCCCCAACTGAAAGCGATCTCTTTCTCCCCCAGTGTTCCTAGAGCATTTTGTCTGGTTGCCTCTTGTAACCCATCGCATTCACCATATACACCCCGTGCCTGGCACATAGTAACTGTTCAATAAATGTCTTTTCATTCAGGCATTCTTCCTTGCACTGGCACCTATTACCTTTGTGGACTTGGTGCTTATTTGTGGACCTATTATACCTTCCCACCCCACCCCTATTAGATGCTAAGCTTCTAGAGGACAGGGGTTGTATAACTTTTCATCTTCATGTCCTCACTGCTGAGCACATAGTAGGAGCTTACAAATGTTTTTTGAATTGAATTACATCGAAAAGAAAAACAAAAACTAAAAACCTCAGTCCTTTCCCTCAGGGAGACTATTACCGGGGTCTAGCACCAGCCCCACCTGAATCTCGAGCTCCTTAAAAGCTCCCCCAGAGATGGCAAAAGAGTAATGCCAAAAGGCAAAAAATTCCAAGGGGAGCAGTGCGGGCAAAAGGTGCTCTAAGAGTTCAGTAAAGAGAGAATGGTCGGGGGCAGGGCTGGCGCTGGCTCTGGGGGATGGGCATGTTGGGTTGGACCACAAAAAGCATTCCATGCATCTGACCTGTACACACAAGCTCTCTATCTGTGCCCTGGTCTCCTGGCAAATGCATGACATTTTCCACTCACTCTCCTCCCTTGCTCTGGGTCTCAATATACTCATCTGTAAAAGAAGAGATTTGGACTAAATGAGTCCCTGAGAGGTTTCTATTCATTCTGACGGTCTGGTGTCTATGCTTGGGTGTGGTTCTTTCTTTGACTCTCACTTGCAAGATGGGTGCAGGCGGCACTGGGCTAAGCACATCTTTCTCTGGAAAATGAGTTTGGATTTTGGATGCAGACTAGAGGACTTGGGTTCGAACCTGATTCTACCATTTAGCACCCGTGTCACTATTATTGCTCATAATTGCCCAGACATAACTGACCCATAAAAATTTAAGGACAACCTTCTTAATAGGGCTACTAAACGTTCAGAATATTCATAAACCCTAAATTACAAAATGCTTTCAAAATATAGACACCCAGCCAAAGAAATCTACATCATGTGGGGATGGGATGAAGCACGCATTATCTCCATCATCCTCTCCACTGGAGTTGAAGAAACGGACCCAGAAGAGCTAAGTGGTACAAGAAGTCCAAGGCCACACAACCAGGATTTGAACTCATATCCGCTGACTCCAAAGGCAGTCCTTTTTCCATTGTATTTCATTTTTGAATTCCAGTCTTGCCCTTCCACTACCAGTTTTGTGACCTTGGCTGTGTCTCATTTCAAATAAACAATATTCAATGCCCTATATCAGCCACAGCTGCAGAGGTAACTGTGAGCCCCATCCAGAATGGAGCACAGTGCCTGGCACCTAGTGAATGTTTAATCAATGTTTGTTGATAGATTATTTGATTGATATTGACATTGACAGAAGTATTAAGCAAGCAGCTGCATATTTTCCAGAGATATCTGTTAGTGTCATGGAAGAGCTACATAAAGGAAGAATTTTCCACGGAGGGGAAATTCCATTGGCAGATAACATTGTGGTCATTGCAAGCATGATGCACCCAAGTCATGTCAGTCTGAGGAATCATAGAGTTTTAGAGTTGGTAGGGATTTCAGAAGTCACCCCGCACAACACATCCCTGAATAAGAATTCCTTCTACAGTGAACCTCACAGGTGGTCCTTCCACAGAAAAACAAAGTGGATGAAAAATACGTATTGCTCAGGTGATAACATTTAGCTGGATGGGAAGCCCACTGAATTAGTACATCAACAGGTGAATCTCAGAGAAACACTAGAGAGGGATAATGAGACAGGCCGTGAGGCGAGGAGGAAGAGAAGGAGCTCCTACTGGCTTGGATTTGGGAAACTGCGCGGTGTTTTGATGACCCCGATTTTCTGGTGACTGCAGAAGTCCATCTTTTCAACCCCAAAATTCTTCCGGTGATATGATTGGGCTGTAAATCAGCGAGCACCATCATCCCAGGATGATGAGTAACAGAGGACGAAGGAGAGATGCCCAATGGTTGTGATGGATCTGCAGCGTTTACACTTGTGTACAAAAAGTGACAACAAGAACATGACTGAGGATACAACCAGAAGAGGAAGTGGGATGGCCCTATGGGGAAAACAAGAGCTGATAGATTATAATGCCTAGTGCAAAAGAGAGGCAATGGGGAGGTGTAGAAAATAGAGAACCAGGTTCAAGGTCTGCCTTGGACATATAATGGTCATTACCCCGAGGAACCCCAAGTAATGGTCATGTGACCCTCTCAGTGCACTGGGCAACTCTTTAAGATTATAAGTTGCAGAAAAGGTGCCAACCCACATTGGTAGAGGGAATTTCCTCTTTTGAGAATTCCCTAAACTAATGAAATCACAGCTCCAGTCTCTATCCTGTCCCCATAATAGCAAGGGAATCACAGATTCAGAGCTAGATGGCATCTTAGAGATCACTGAGATACATCTTCTCATTTTGCAGATGAGGAAACTGAGGCCCAGAGGAGTAAAATGCCTTGCCCAAGGTCACACAGCTAGTAAGTGTCTGAGGTGGAGTTCAAACCCGGGTCTTCCTGACTCCAAGACTAGAGCTCTATCTGTTTTCATTTACCACATGTGGGACCTGAAGCAACTCGCTCTGCCTCTCCTGGCCTCAGTTTCCCTAGCTACAAGGTGAGGGAGTTGGCCTCAGAAGTCCCTCCCAGTTAACTCCAAGACCAGAATCCTATTGAAAGCTCCTCTTTATAAAGTTATTTTAGATAATCTGTCTGGATGTTTTGTAGGTCTCATCAAATTGGGCAAATCCTTTATGGAAATGAGGCTTTACAGGAACACTTGGATAAAGATCCCATAGGAGGGTTGTGGGGTGCAGCCCCAGAGCGAATCTCTACCCTGAGGAAAATCACGATCCTTCCCAAGGCAGAGAGGGATAAGTACCACACAGAGCCAAGTGAAGGAATTTTGTCCTGATGGAGCTCCCTAGCAATATTTATGTTTAACAGATCTGTACTCTCCTGGGCATGGGAACTCTTTCCAGAGGTGTAGATTGCAACCCATCCAAATACCATCTTCTCAGGGCAGCGAGGTGGCGCAGTGGATAGAGCACCGGCCCTGAAGTCAGGAGGACCTGAGTTCAAATCCGACCTCAGAACAAGCACCTGACACTTACTAGCTGTGTGACCCTGGGCAAGTCACTTAACCCCAATTGCCTAAAAAAAAAAACTAAAAAAAGAAAAAAACAAACAAAAAAAAAACCCCAACAAATATCATCTTCTCCTTGGCAATCTCTTATCCATATCATCTCCTAGAGCCTCCAAAGAGTCCCACCCCCCCATCATGGTGGGGACCTCCCCAGAGCTCTCTTGATGCTGCATGGATGCCAGTAGAACAATCTGGACATATATCTCCTGTGCACTTTCTTCCTGGAAATTGTTTGCAGCCGCTCACGCCCACCACAGGCCTCTGCATTGCCCTTTGGGTGACCCACAGCTTGAATTCTTTGGAGACTGTAGTGTTCCATGACTCGCAGCCATCCAGCATCACTGGAATAATCTGGACGTTAAAAAGATGAGCCTTCATTACAGGGAGAAATTTTGGTCACAGAATCACAAAATTTTAGGTTTGCAAGGGACCTCTCAGCAGCTATCTCATCCATGCTCCCAAAGGAATTGATCAATCAACAAGCATTTATTAAGTACTCCCCATGTGGCAAGCATTTTGCTAGTCACTAGAGATACAAGGAAAAAACCCAAAGAGTTCCTCCCCTCCAAGTGCTTATATTCTAATGGTGGGGTGGTGGGGGGGAGTGTTGGGAAATGTACCTAAAAGATATATACAAGCAATATGGAAAGTAGAGATAAGGGAAGCTTAGCAAGGAGAAGGCATTAGAACCCAGGGAGATGAAGAAAGGTCTCTAAGAAAAAGTAGCGTTAACTGAGTCTTGAAAGAAACCAGGAATTCTAAGAGGTGGAGATAAGAAGACAGAATTACAAGCATAAAGGCTAGCCAGTATAAAGACACAGAAATGAATGTTATAGAATCGACACTTTCCAATCGTGGTGCTGGAGAAGACTTTTGAAGTTCCTTGGACAGCAAGGAGATCAAATCAGTCGATACTTAAATTAATTCAGGCTATTCACTTGAAGGTCAAATACCGAAGCTGAAGCTTAAATATTTTGGCCACACAATGAGAAGACGAGACTCATTGGAAAAGACCCTGAAGTTGGGAGAAATTGAAAGCAAAAGGAAAAGGGGATGGCAGAGGATGAGATGGATAGATAACGGCACGTAAACAATGAACTTGAACTTGGACATACTTTGGGAGATAGTGGAGGACAGAAGGGCCTGGTGTGCTATGGTCTGTGGGGTCACGAAGAGTTAGAGCTGATGGAATGCAAAACACAGTATCATGTATGAGGAATGGCAAGTAAGCCAGCACAGCTGGATTGTAGAGTACTTGGAGGGAAGTAGAATATTAGAGGCCTAGAAAGACAGGAAGGGACTAGGTTGTGAAAAGCTTTAAAGGCCAAACAGAGTTTATATTTGATCTTAGAGGTAGTAGGGAGCCATTGGAGTTTTTATTGAGTAGTGCAACGCTATGGATGGACCTTCACTTTGGAAAAGTCATTTTGGTAGCTACAAATGGACCCGAGTGGGTGAGGAATTGAAACAAGGGAACCAATCAGAAGGCTATTGCAATACTTGAGGTAGGAGGTGATGAGAGCCTGTACCGGGTGGTGACTGTGTGAGTGGAGCAAAGGGGGCACCTTGGAGAGATGTTGTGGAGGAAGAATAACAAGATTTGGCAATTGGCCACGTGAGTATTGTGACAACGAGGACGGCACTGAGGTCATGTTCGCTCAACAGTAATACGGAAGTTGGGAAGAGTGAGGAGTTTGTGGGAAAATGTGAATTTTGTTTTGGACATGCTGAGTTTGAGATACCTATGGGAAATTCACCTTGATGATCCAAAAAGCAGTTAGTAATACAGAACTGAAGCTCAGGAAAGGGGCTAGGGCTGGATGTGTAAAACTGGGTGTCACCTTCATAGAAGTGATAATTGAGCCCATGGGAATTGATGTCACCAAATGAGAAAGTAGAGATATGATAACAACATTAATAATAGCTAGCATTGATATAATGCCAATTATGTGCTAGGTACTATGCTAAGCACTTCATAATTATTGTCTCATTCAATCCTTACAACAACCCTGGAAAGTGCTATTATCATCCCCATTATATAGTTGAGGAAACTGAGGTGGACAGAGGTGAAGTGATTTGCCCAAGGTCACATAGCTGATCAGTATCTGGAACTGGATTCACATCTTCCTGACTCCAGGGCAAGTATTCTATCCACTGTGCTACCAGCTGCTTCCAAGATAGAATAGAAGAGGCCTCACAAGTATGTAGGGGGTGTGACATGGACAGAAATACAGCAAAGGAGACTGAGGAGGAGTGAGCAGACCGGCAGGAAGAGAACCAGGGGAGAGCAGTGTCGTGAAAACTTGGGTGGCCAGAATGAAAACCGGTCAATAGTGTCAAATGCTACAGAGAGAACTAGAGAAGGAGGAAGGCTGAGAAAACGTCTTTAGATTTGGTCATTGAGAGATTGCTCGGACCATCCTCAAGGGTAACCCAGTGCAAGTATTTTCAGTGGAAGAATGAGGCCGGTAGCCCCAGTGTACCAGCTCAACCGGCCTCTGTCGAAAGGCTTTCCACGAGGAGAAAACACCAGGTCTGAAGCCCATTAACTTTGAAAGAGCTCTCATTGTGAGGAAGGTTCCCCCAGCAGTGAGTCTGAGTTTGATTTTTTTTTTTTTTTGCACCTTCTACCCAGGGATCCTGATTCTGCCCTTTGGGGCCAGATAGAATAAATCTGAATGTTCTTCCACAAGACAACCCTTCAAATATTTGAAGATACCTACCATGTTTCCCATGAGCCTTCTCCAAGATAAACATCCCTGATTCCTTCAACTGATCCTTACATAACCCGGAATCAAGGCTCCTATGGTTGCTCTCCTCTAGATCTATGTCTTTTATTTTGTTTGTTTTTCTTTTTGGTGAGGCAATCAGGGTTAAGTGACTTGCCTAGGGTCACACAGTTAGTAAGTATCAAGTGGGTCTATGTCTTTCTTAAGTCATGGCATCCAGAACTGAACACAATACTCCAGATGTAGTCTGAACAGGCCAGGGGACAGAGGGACTATCACCTCCCTATTCCTGGTCTAAGACTGTGTTAGCTAGTTACCACACCATTCATTGAACTTGGAGCCAACTAAAAACCTCTGATCTTTTTCACACAAATGGTTGTCCAGTCTTTCCTCTCACAGACTGTGCCCATGATGCTGATTTTTTTTTAACTCACGTATAATAGTTTCTGAAAGTTAATCTAGCCCACTCTCATCCTTCTGGTCATTAGCCATCTAGTGTGTATCTATCCAAGATCTATGTACCGATGGAATATCTCTGTGGGTTGTCCATCTAACTGTGTATCATAGTCTGGACCATAAGCATTTTTCATCCACTTGGCTTTTTCTGTGTGGATAGTCAGGTCAGTCTCTTTTGAGCCGGGGGTTCTCATTGATATCTATGCAGCATTCCAGGCTTGATGCGGTCAGCACAATGTCCACAAACAAGAGCATTTGGAGGACTTTATCATCTATAGGAGTTCCATTTTCCATAGAGTAGATTCTGTGCTGGGCATCTTTCATGACAGAGTCAAATGTCTTTGGCAAACCTACATTTCCCTAGTTTATGCCTCATTTAATATTAATGTCCAGAGCATTTTTGAACAAAGTCATCTTTTTTTTGGTCGTGCTCCTTTTCTAATTTTATTTTTTATTTTTATTAATTAATTTATTTTTAGTTTTCAACATTCATTTTTATAAGATTTTGAGTTTTAAATTTTTCCTCCTTTCTCCCCTCCCTTCCCAAGGCGGCATGCAATCTGATATAGGCTATACATATACAATCATATTAAACATATTTCCACATTAGTCATGTTGTAAAGAAGAATCAGAACTAAAGGGAAAAACCACAAGGAAGAAAAAACAAAAAAAGAGAAAATAGTATGCTTTGATATGCATACAGACTCCATAGCTCTGGATAGGAAGAGTATTTTCCATCTTTAGTCTTTTGGAGATGTCTTAGATCTTTGCATTGCTGAGAGGAGCTGAGTCTATCAACATTAGTCACCGCACAATGTTGCTGTTACTGTGTACAATGTTCTCCTGGTTCTGCTCACTTCACTCAGTATCAGTTCATATAAATCTTTCCAGATTTTTCTGAAATCCACCTGCTCGTTATTTCTTATAGCACAATAGTATTCCATTACATTCATATACCACAACTTGTTCAATCATTCCCCAATTGATGGACATCCACTCAATTTCCAATTCTTTGCTACCACAAAAAGAGTTGCTATAAATATGTTTATACATGTGGGTCCTTTCCCCATTTTTATGATCTCTTTGGGATACAGACTTAGAAGTGGTATTTCTGGGTCAAAGGGTATGCACAGTTTTATATACCTTTGGGCATAGTTCCAAATTGCTCTCCAGAATAGTTGGATCAGTTCACAACTCCACCAACAATGCATTAGTTGAACAAAGTTACCTTGACTGTTAATGTTTTCAAGGAATTCTACATGATTTTAACATATTCAAAGGAGACATCTGATTGGAGGAAAACCTTCGAGGTGATGTTTTGATCTACTGAATCAAAAGTCTTTTTTTATAGTCCAACAACAATAAGCAGGGTGAGATTTTGTATCTTCTACACCTTTCAGTTCATTTTGTGAGTGTGAAAATGTAATCAACTGTAGAATATAATTTGTAAATGATGCCCAACTGTTCTCTTCTCATATAATACTCAAGTGTGCCTCCATTGCGGGGGAGATTATTAACACAGACATATTGTAGAGGTGGGAAAGTAGGCACACAGGTTGATGGTGATGTATATTCTCAACTGTCATTTTTTTAAAATAATAAGGTCTGGTTCCCCCCCCCCCCCACACACACACATACAAGTTCGATATTGTCTCCTCTTTCAGATATCTTGAGAATTGATCCCTAAGTGCCCTTAAAATTGTGTCACCTTCAGAATAGACTTGATTTACTTGCTCTGGACCGACCAGTAGTTACAATATATTTCTGACGTTTCTGTCTTTTGCACTATTCCTACTTTCTCATGTAGCAAGTTAAAAACTGTAATGGGAGTTCAAATATGGTGACTCAATTATCATTGATGGGAAAAAAACCCAGCTTGGCATCAGAATCTTGACAGATCTTTTCTACTTTTTCACCTATTTATTGCACTTCTTTCATTTTCATCCTTAAATTTTCTTGGGATAATCTGACAATTGATCAACAAGTCAAATCATCAAACACTTATTAAATGCTTACTCTGTTCTCTTGTCAAATTTTCTGATACCTTATTTCCACCTACTCCCCTTAACTTCTTCCTATTTTGTAAGGCAATGCTGTTCCTAGTCATAACTGTAAGGGACCTTAGAGGTCATCTAGTTCACACCCTCATTTTATAGATGATGAAATAGGCCCACAAAGGCTAAGTCACTTGTCCAGTGTTATATAGAGCAGACCCAAATTTGAACCCAGGTGCTGTCCCTCAAGATCTGTCACCCTTTCTACTACACTATTCTTCCACCATTGTCGTCCATAAAGCTTTTACAAATGAGTTTATATTTTAAATCATTATCGTCCAAGCAGCCGTATCTCTCTGTGTGGCAAGGATAGTAATTGCTGACCAAGGGGAAGTTCTGATCTCTTTTGCTATTCTCAATATAGTAATTGGTTTATATTAGTTAAAATTCCATAGGAAATGGTGATGGTTTGTGTTAATGTTGGTTCTTTCATCTATTTCCCATTTTTAGTATTAATATCTCCTTAAAATACACCAGGGTTGGAGTTGTCTTAAGTAGGCACCATATGTTCTCCTTATTCACATTCTTTCTTCTAATTTGGCATTGACTTTGACCTTTGCTCTGGAAAATTCGTGCTCTGATTATATAGACAGCTGATTTTGGAAACAACAATCATGCTGGAAACCAGTTATTTCCTGCCTGATAGAGTAAAATCAATTTCCTTTTTTTTGTGATATTGTTTAGTGCTCACCGTGTCCAGTGCTTCTCTACTCTCTTCTTGAGAGTATGTGACTTCTATAGAACCTCTAAGGCTCTGGCCACCCTTGTTTCTTATTAACCATGTTTTCCAACATTTTTTTGTTATCTTCCCCATGTTCACCTTTGCACTACAAGTCACAGAGTGTAAGAGTCTGTGTTGATTTAGTTTGGAGGTCTTGTGATGTTCTTTGTAGCTACTCTCTGCTTCCTTATCTTCTACAAGGAATGCTGGCCCAGAAGCTGTAATTAACTTCAGGGTGGTCTTTTTTGGAAATATTTATCATGAGCACTGAAATCCTAGATGACCAACTGTCCTATGAAATGATGTTTCTTGTTTCCTTTGGATGCATGATGAAGTCAATTCTGCCAACTCTTTTATTTGCTTTTCTAAGGAGAACCTGTGAACCATCCTTCCTCTGCAGTTTCCTCTTGTTTTCTGGTTTCACTTATAGCAAGAATGTCAAGATTGATAAGATCCTGTTCATCCAGTGGTATAGCCACTTTCTGGTGGCTGGGATTCTGTACCCTGGCCACACTTATGAGGATATAGAAAAATACAAAAGAAGAAGGCTTCCCTCTCCTCTGTCTTTTACCAAAGGCACTAGTTACCTTAGTCGTCAGCTCTCCTTGGCTAATTCAGCTCCAAAAAGAAGGTCCAGGGGATAGTTTGAATATGTGATTAGTGGGTTGTTGACCCAGAAACAACAAACATGCCTGGATCCTCAGATTTCTGCTTAGTATCTCCATAACCATTTTGTAAATAACTGGGGAAGGACTTTAGGCTAGGGCCTGGGTCTCCCCCAATGGGGCAGTGCTCCTAAAGACTCCAGTGTGATTATAACTCACTTCAAATTGGAGTCATTTTGGTATTAGCAGCTCACATTTATATAACTCTGGCAGGCTTACAAAGCCTTTTATATACTTTATCATCCCATTTGATGCCCTCAAAAATTCTGGGAAGTTGGGACCATAATCATCCCCATTTTACAAGTGAGGAAACTTAGGCTCAGGAAAGGAGAATTGATTTGCCCAGGGTCACACAGCTAGTAAGTGCCTGAGGAAGGATTTAAACTCAGGTCCTCTTGACTCCAAGTCCAGGGTGTTTTCTACTATGCCACTTGACATAGGAGCAATCAATCAACCCAACCCCATAGTCCACTATGTTCCAGGCTCTGTGCTAGGTGCTGGGGATCTCTACACTCAAGGAGCTTACATCTAATCAGAAGAGTGATTACTCTAGCTAGGATATTCAGGGGAAGCTTCATGAAAGAGGATACAGGAGGAGCTAGGTCTTGAAGGACGGATAGAATTTCAACAGTCAAAGAGAAGAGTTGGCAGGATGATAATCCAAGAGTGAGGAACAGCGCAAGCAAAGTCACAGTGGCAGGAGAAATAGGTGTGTTTAGAAAACAAAGAGCAATCCTATTGTGCTGGTATAAGGGATATGTGTAGGGAAGAACTGAGAGATGAGCTTAGAGGGGTAGACTGAGGCCTGGAATGACAAGCTAAGGAGTTTAGACTTAGGTCCTGCCATACTGACCTACTTACTTTTCCTACTTACTACCTCCCATAGAATGCTCTGTTTTCATGCATGGGGTGCCCTTGTACTGGCCGTCTTGCACGTATGAAATGCTCTCCACTCTCATCTCTTAGAACTTCTAGCTTTCTTTAAGATTCAGATCAAGCACTTCATTCTGCATGAAGCCTTTCCTGATCCTTCATTTTACTAATGCTCCCCTCCCCTAACTACTTTGAACTCCTTTCATATAGCACCCCTCTAACTTCTGGGGATAAACCTAAGAAGGTAACTGCTTTTCCTGAGCCGCCACTAGTGTGATCCCCATTAGCAATCAACCAGTTAGACTCCATTAGCTTTTAGGAAAGGATTTTACTGAGAAGGTATAGTAAAAATAATTGGTACAAAGCATTACCTCCAAACCAGAGGCAAGCTCTCTCCTTGTGCACAACAGGTCCCTGGGGAGAATAGACTCAGATTTAAAATAAAACAATAAATAACACATGTGGCAAAGGGACACTGCCTGATTCCTGGCCCTAGAAGTCCTTTTCTCCCTTTGAAGCAACCTCATGAAGTTCACTGTGAAGTATGAGACTGGTTATAGATAATTACTCTGGTGCTCAGTTGGGCTTACTCTTTGTAGGGTAGGGGTCTCGACTGTTAGGATGGGACTTCCAGGCGTAGAGCCAAGATGGCAGAGTAGAGGAAGCACTAAGTCAAACTCTTCCAACATCGCCCTCCATACAACTTTAAAATAATGCCTCAATTCGAATTCCAGAGTGGCAGAGACGACAAAAGGTCAGGGTGAGATATTCTTCCAGTCCAAGACAACTTAGGAGATCAGAAAGAGAGATCTGTGACATGGAGGTGGAGGCTGGTCCAGCGTGCACGTGGATGAAACACCAGTGGTGGCACTAGGGGGTAGTGACAGAACAAACAGCATCCTTGGGAGCTCTCAAGCCAGAGATAGTAAAAGAATCCGGCAACTGGTAAGAAAGAGATTACGGGGGACCTTGTGCAAGCACTGGATGCAGGAACAAACAATATTGGGCAACTCCATTGCCTATACACACTTCCGGGTACAGTTCAAAAGCAGAAAGGAGTACTTTCAGTTGAGAAGGAGCAGAGGTCCTGAGAAGCAGTATTGTTTTTGATCATGAGAAATCAGGGACCTTGAGGTACAAAATCACTTCTCATCCCAAGGAAATGTGGGCACTGGGGAGCAATAGCAATTGCAATCCCAAGGGATCAGGGGCCCTTCCTGGTGAGGAAAATTGAGGAAATTGAAGAATTAGGATAGCAAGTGGTGAATTGTGAGAATTGAGGGAACCACACTGACTCCATCCTGTGACTCAATTCTGGAGCTAGCTCAGTTCTATTTCTATTCAATTATGGGTTTAATTCAACTTCTGTCTTGTGAGAAAACTTTATTCAATCATGATAACTGGGAGAAAATCTTATTGCACTGTGTGCCCGAGAAACTGGATCACCTCTCCCTGTTGTTTAGAGACCCTGAACCAAGGGCCTTGGGTATGCTGACTAGAAACTCAGCCAGATCCAAAGATTGTGCAAGGAGTTTTCTCACAATTGGACATCTCAAGCAATCCGTATGTCTTATCCGAAAACTGGCCCACACTGATTAGCCAGTTATTGTTTCCATGTTCCCTTGATTGTTTACAAATACTTGGGGAGCAGGACACCTCCTTTTCTGAATTTAGAGAATTCTACCTGTTCACCTTCCCCCCTCCCAACTTGGAAAGTCCCTCATCCTTCCTGCAATTAGAAATAAGATTACCTAAGGCAGCATTGTTTCCTTTTAATTAATTAGCCTTATTTGATTAATTGTTTTTATGTATAAAAGCCTTTCTCTGCTCTATTCAGGGTCCAGGCCTAAGCTGAGAAGGTTTGGTCCCAGTTTGTGGGGCAATTAGCATGCATTGCTCAATAAATTGATACACTCAGAAGATCAAACCTTTGTTTTCCTCAATCATTTCATCTTTTACTTGTAACACTGGATAAGAACCAAAGTGCAGACCTGGCCATACCTCTCCCCAGATCACACCATCTTGGACATACCAAAAACTTCTAAACCCCTAGATCTATCTCTGAAAAGAGCAGTATGAAAAAAGCCTTGGGAAACTGTTCCTCCCTCCACCTCCACACCCCATTCCCATGCTAGGAACAGAGTCCAACTTTAACAATAAAGCTCCAAATGAAAAAATGGGGTAGAAAAATAAGTAAACAATTAAAAAAAAGAACCTGACTATTAAAATCTACTATGGTGACAGGGAAGAGCAAGACACAAAGTCGGAAGACAATGGAGTCAAAATAGCTACAAGCAAAGCCTCGAAGAAAAGATGGGAATTGAACAAAAGTCCAACAAGAATTCCCAGAATAGCAAAAAAAAAAAAAAAAGATTTTCAAAATCAAATAAGAGTGGTAGAAGAAAAATGAAGTAAAGAAATGAAAGCAAAGAAAAAATTACAAAAACAAACAATTAACAGCTTAGTAAAAGCGGCACAAAAATATACTGAAGAAAATAATACCTTGAAAAACAAAATTTGGGGCAGCTAGGTGGTGCAGTGGATAGAGCACTGGCCCTGAAGTCAGGAGGACCTGAGTTCAAATCCAGTCTCAGTCCAAACACTTGACACTTACTGGCTGTGTGACCCTGGACAAGTCACTCAACCCCAGTTGCCTAAAAAAAGAGAAAAAAACTGCAAAAAAAACCCCAAACCAAAAAAATCAGAATTGGTCAAATGGAAAAAGAGGCTCACTGAAGAAAAGAATTCCTTAAAAAATAGAATTGGGTAAATGGAAGTTAATGACTTGATGAGCCACCAAGAAACAATAAAACAAAGTCAAAAGAAAAATATAAGAAAATTGAAATAATTCATCAGAAAAACAACTGACCTGAAAAATAGAATAAGGAGAGATAATTTATGAATTATTTGGTCTACCTGGAAGCCATGATCATAGAAAGAGCCTAGACATCATATTTCAAGAAATTATCAAGGAAAACTGCCTTGATATCCTAGAACCAGAGGTAAAATAGAAATTGAAAAAATCCACCAATCACCACCTGAAAGAGATCCCAAAATGAAAACTCCCAAGAATATTATAGCCAAATTCCAGATCTCCCAAGTTAAAGAGAAAGTACTTCAAGCAGCCAGAAAGAAATCATTCAAGTACTGCAAAGGTATAGTCAGGATCACATAAGATTTAGCAACTACTATGTTAAAGGAGCAGAAGGCTTAGAATATGATACTCAGCTGTTGGGATGGGTCAAGCACATTTCTTGGCTATTGCACTGATTCCTCACCATGCTTAGCTGATGCTGGGCTAGACTGCTCAGCTGTCACCCCTCAGTCTCTCCAAACCTTGCGGTGTTCAAAAGGATTTTGCTTGGAGGCAGTTAGGCACATCTATCTCAAGGTTACTACTCAATCACCTCCCAACTCCTGTGGCTACTTCCACTAACTGTGGTTGTCAGTGGGACCTCAGGATCTCCTGCATCCACAAAGATTACTGTCTGACAAGTTTACTTCAAAGTATTCATTTACCTAATATCAGAAAATAATAAACACAAAGAGATAGAAGTGGTCATGTGCTCACAGCAACCATATTTAGATAGGAAACTGGACCGGTGCTCTTCTCCTACCCAATTCTCAGGACCAGCATAGAATAGTCCTGTACACTTACCACCACAGAAGAAAGACACAGAGATGGGCAAAACACCCCTTTGGTATCAGTTCCAGCTCAACAACTCCTGAGTTATCAGTTCTTCCAGCTTTATAGCCAATTAGAAGACTTTTCATCATCACACAGGATCAACCCCTGAGCCACTCCTGGTTGGAAATATGCAGACAGAACAAATCTACATATGCTTCAAGTACTATCCCCACCATAGACCAGGCCACTACTATTATATTGTCTCTCTGTCTATCTCTATCTATCTATCTATCTATCTATCTATCTATCTATCTATCTATCTATCTATCTAATATATCTATATGTCATCATCCCCTTTAGAATGTAAGCTCATTGAGGGAAGAGATTGTTTCATTTTTGTCTTTGTTGCCCCAGTATTTAGCACAGAGTCTGGTACGTGGTAGGCACTTAATGGATGTTTATTGGACGATGATTGGTTGACTGATTTGGACTTTAGTAGATGATAGGGGGTCATTGATTATTTTTGAGCAAGGGAGTGATGTGATTAGAGGTGTGCTTTAGGAAGATTAAGTGGACAGCATATGAAGAATCAATTGCGATTGAAGAATAGAAAAGAGAGATTGGAGGTGGGGAGAACTATTTGGAGGTTGTTGCGATGGTTCAGATTAGAGACAATGAAAATCTGAGCTAAGGGTCACAACAGCGAGAATGGAAAACTGAGGCAAGAAGTGAAAGATATGAAGAAGAAGGGTCTGTGGGACTTGATGTGATGGCATGGAAGATGAGAGAGAGAGAAAAGAAAGGACTCATTCTGAAGTTTTGAGTGTGGATTAGAGAAGGAAGATGGGAAATTAAGAGAGGGAGATGGTTTGGTGGGAAGACAACAAGCTCACAGTTGAATTGCTGAGCTTAAGGTACCAGCCAGCAGGAAACCCAGGGGGAGATGGCCAGCAAACAGTTATTAATGCAAGTCTGGTCATCCAGCAAGTGTCTAAGACTGGAGATATGGATTTTGGAGTCATTTACAACGAGGTGATAGTTGGAGTCCTGAGACTGGATGAGATCATCAAGGGAGAAAATGTAGAAACAGAAAACAAGACAGCTAAAAGGCTGCCCTTATTGAAAGGGGCAATGAAGAAGGGATGGAAAAGGAAAAGAGATAAGTTGCCAAGAAAAATGACTCTTGTCTGCCAAAAGGGTAGCTCTAGCTGGTTTTGCATAGCTCTAATACTCTGCACACCTTAGGGATGACAAGAAAGCTTAGTGTCCGTTGCTGTGGTCTGGAAGATATTTAAGGGGTCTTCTCACTGGTTTCCAGGTCAGATTCACTACACATTCGTTCCCCAGACTTCCTCCTTCAGAAGTCAGTAGAACCCACTGTAATCTTAGCCTTCTCAGGAATGGCATGTGTCAACAAAAATAGTCAAATTTGACCCCTTGGGAAGTTGGATTTATTGGGAATCAATCATTCCAAGAGACACGCAGAAGAATCCGCCTCCATGTCCTGCTCTAAGGATGGAGAAACCTCACCCTGCCTAGTTCATCATTCCTGCTAGGCAATTTTTTTCTTTATAAAACCATCTATGCAGCCCAGTTCCTCTTGCATAATTGTGGCTTTATAGGCAGTCTGTTTTAAATAGGTCACCCTTTATTTATTATTTAATGGAAACAATGCACTGTAACACTCATGGAGGCCACTTCTGTAGCAACATGTTGATGTTGTCGGGAAAGGTTTTTTAGCACCTCTGGTCACAGAATCCTGAAATGGCAGGCCTAGAAGAAGCCTCTTCAGCCTGCAAGCCCAAAGAAGCTGCAAGGGAACTAGTTTGGGCTTCATGTCATGACCAGGAGTCCCCTCTGCAACATCGGGCCATGAATGGTCCATCCAGCCTTTGCTTAGAGACTTCCAGTGCCGAGAAGTCCATACTTCCCAAGGCTAGCTCTCATTTTTAGGAAGTGTTTCCTTACATCTGGCCAAAATCTGTCTCTTAGCAGCTTCCTCCCATTCATTACTCCTAGTTCTGCCTTCTGGGGCCAAGTAGAATAAAGCTGATCCGTTTTCCATGTGGCTGCCCTTCCAGTAGTTGGAGATAGTTATCATGATCCCAATAATATTCTCTTCTCTAGGCTGAATACCTCACTTCCTCCTATGGCTCAACACCCTTTTCTCTCCTGGTTGTGCTCTTCTGGTCGCTCCCCCATTTTAAGGAGGATGCCCAGGCCAGCCCTGTCTTCCTTCCTCTCCAGGCTGCACTCTTGAGATCCCAGACAGTGTAGACCTTGCCTCAGCCCTCACCTCCCTCTCGTTTTCTCACCCCCTTTCACTTTCCCTTTGTGCGTTGTCTTCCCCCATTACCATGTAAGTTCCTTGAGGGCAGCGATTGTCTTCGTGCTTTTATTTGTCTTCTCAGGTTAAGCTTGTCTTCAGGGCAGCTAGGTGGCAGGGGATAGAGCTCTGGGCTTGGAGTCAGGAAGACTATTCTTCCTGAGTTCCTATTTGGCCTCATACACTTACTAGCTACATGACCCTGGGCAAGTCACTTCACCCTGTTTGCCTCAGTTTCCTCATCTGTAAAATGAGCTGGAGAAGGAAATGGCAGACCAGTCCAGTATCTCTGCCAAAAAAAAACAAAAACCCAAATAGGGTCATGGAGAGTCAGACACAACTGAAATGACTAAACAACAGCAAATGTTTAATAAATGCTTGTTGATTTGACTTGACTTGACAAAAAAGAAAAGCCCACACTTCCTACCTTCAAGCCCTTGCATTTGAGAGGCAGTGGAGCATAGTAGATAGAATGCTAGAAATGGAGTCAGAAAGACCTGGGTTCAAGTCTTGCTTCAGTGAGATCCTAAACAAGTCATTTACCCTCTCTTAGTTGCCCCATCTGTAAAATGGGGATGATAAAAGCAGCTATCTCACAGGGTTGTTGTGGGGATCCCATAAGATAATATTTTAAAAGTGCTTTGCAAATATTATAGCACTATATACACATTTTTTATCACTTTTATTTTTCTTTTTGTTCAACTAGCCAGCACTCTTTTTAGAGGATAAAACAAAAGAATCTGTTGGATGAACGAATGAATGAATAGAGTCAGGGAAACAAGAACCATTTGTGTGAAACATGGTCACAATATTAGTCCACATTTATAGAGCACTTTCAAGGTTTTTCAAGCACTTGATATGCATTGTTTCTGAGGATGTAGGCAGCAAGGTGCAGTGGAAAGATCTGGGAGCTTGGAGTCACACTACCAAAATCCTGACTCTGTCACATATTAGCTGTTTGAGCCTCGATTTCCCCATTTGAAAAATGAGGGAGTTGGACAAGTCGGTTACTACTCTGGGCCACAGAATCCTTATCTGTGGAAACAAGAGTAGACCCAAAGGTCCCTTCAAGCTCGGACGTCCTTTGATTCTGGAATTCTATTCCAGCTGGGCCAGTGGGTCTTTAGGTGTTGTTCTTATGAAAGGATATGAAGACAGTTCTTGAGTGGTTGTTGCTGCGCTCAGAGGAGACTGGCTTTTCCTGACAAGTTTTCAAAATCACTTTTCATCTTAAGGCTAATCTGGGTGCCTGGTGGTATGCTCAAGGTAATGAGGCTCAAGGGAACTTTGTTCCTACCACTTGCCAGTGTGCTTAGCACAGAGGAGGTAATGGTTCCCTGTACTGTGCTGTAGTCAGACCTCATCTGGAGTACTGCATCCTGCTCTGGGAACCATGTATTGCTATTGATAAGATGAAAAGCATCCCAAGGAGGGAGATTAGGATAATGAAGGGTCTTGAGTTTATGACATCTGAGGATCAGATAAAGGAACTGGAAATATTTCATCTGGACAGAGGAAGATTTAGCAGGGACATGATACCTGTATTCAAGCATCTGAAGAGCTGTTATGTGGAAAAGAGGTTAGACCAGCCCTGCCTGGACCCTTAGGGCAGAGCTAGAAAATTGTGGCTAGATTGTTAGAAAAACTTCTTAAAAACTAAAGCTATCTCAAAGTGGACTGGTGGAGTGGGAGGAAAGGGCAGGAAATGCTCCCCGGTCCACTTTGAGATATATTTAGTTTTGGGGAAGTTTGAGGAGAGTTTTAGAAAGTTTTAAGAGAGTTTTAGAAAGTTTTAAGAGAAGGTGAGTTCCTCTTCAGTAGAGGTAGTCAAGGAAAGCCTGGAGACCCACTTATCATGTATGTTGTAGAGGGGATACATATTGATCTAGGTGACCGCTTCCAACTCTGACATTCTGTGATTCTAGAATCCCATGAATCATCTAGAGACTGTGGCCTTATCAAAACATTCGTGCAATCTCCCAGGGTGAATCACAATTGCTCAGAAATTTGCAATGGGTCCCCACTGCCTATACCAATGGGAAGAACACATTCCACACTTTATAATCTGGCATTCAAACCCCCACTGATGCCAACCTACTTTTCCAACCCATTATCTCCCTCCCCACCTCCAACATATTAATACATATGGCCCTACGAGAGCTTTCTTTTCCAACTACACTGATTTGCTCACTACGTCTTGAGCAAGCCCCCACCTGCCTACCTTCATCCAGTACCCTCTCTAGGTATGCGCTTTTCCTCTTCTTCTTTGATCAAATCTGATTCAACCTTGAAGGTTCAAATCATGGTATGACTCCCTGGGGAGCATTTCCTGCCCTGTCCTCCCACTCCACCAAATTTATGCTCATGATGGTTATTTCTCCTTTGACATTTCCAGTGTAAGGCATTATTTGTCACTGAGCCCACATTGCCTTGAATTGTTTCATAATCAATATGTTCTACCTTCCCCACCAATCTTTTACTTCATTAAAGAGCAACTCTTCCTTCATCATCCCTTTCCACATCTATGTAGCACAAGACCCTGAATATCTGTCAGCGACTTGGAAGGAGAAATATGCACAAAATCTTTATCAAATCTGAGGATTATAGAAAGCCTGGAGGCATCACTAAGGCACGGTATGGCATGATCAAAACCCTAAGCTATGGGGCAGCTAGGGGGCACAGTAGATACAGCACCAGCCTTGGAGTTAGGAGGACCTGAGTTCAAATACGGCTTCAGACACTTGACACTTATTAGCTGTGTCACCATGGGTAAGTCACTTAACCCCATTGCCTAGACAAAAAAAACCAAATAAAACGAAACCCCAAGTCATCTTAACAGATCAGAACAATGAGCTGATTCTAAGGTAAAATCTATAAGAGGTGAATAGAAGACAATTTGGTTTGGAAGAAAGAGTGTGGGACTGGGATTTAGGAGATTGGGGTTCTTGCTCCAACTCTGCCACCAAAGGACTGTGTGACCTTGGGATAGTTACCCTCCCTGGGCCCCAGTTTCTTCAACTGTAATATGAGGTACTTGAACAAGATCATCTCAAAAGTTCCTTCCATTCTGATAATCTATGATTCTATGATGTGTGAATGCAAAGTGTCCCATACTTATACTCAAAGAAGCAATGGCACAAATAGTGATGGATTTAGTTGAACACAAACCTGGATCTATCAATCAATGGTCAGTGACTTAATTTAGTTTATTTTTAATTAAGTTTTTACTGTGTGCTAAGCATTGCTCTAAGAGGGGATACAAAATAGTTCCTGCCCTCAAGAAGCTTACATTCTAGTGGAGGAGACAATATGAGTCAACAGTATGAGATAATTGCCAAAAGAGCTAATGTGATCTTAATGGAAGTCTAGTGTCCAAAAAAAGAAAAGGGATGATACCCATAGAATCCTAGACCCAGAGCTGGAAGGAACCACAGAAACCATTTAACTCAATACTCTCATTTTACAGGCAAAGAAACTGAGATCCAGGGAAGGAAAACGACTTACCCAAGCTTAAACAGGTAGTAAGAATCAGAGAAGCAAGATTTGAACCTAGTTCCTCAGACTCCAGAACTATTGCTTAGTCTCTGTACCACACTGATGACAAAAGACCAAGCAGTCAATCAACAAGCATTAGGAAGTGCCTGCTATGAGCCAGGTACAACCTATGAAACAATCTTATCTTACGAGGAGTTTACTTTCTAATGGGGCCGGCAACAACTGCATATAGAAGTACAGTAATAGTATATACAGCAAAGAGTGAATAAATACAAAACAGTTATGTGCTAGGTGGTCAATGCTGGAGGAGCTATGGGAAGAAATGCACAATACACTGTTGGTGGTGCTGAGAATCGGTCCAAACCTTCCTCAAAACAATTTGGAAAGATACATTTTTTAGTAAGGGACTAAAATGTCCACACCTCTTGACCTAAAGATCTGATTGCCAAGCATAAACCCAAAGAAGTCAAAGAAAGGAAGACTATATTGCAAAATACATGTCAAAATTCTCATAATCAAATTCTTTATGGGAGCAAAGAACTAGAAACAAAGTGGGCACCCATCAGTTGGGGGATAGCTAAATAAATTATGGTACATGAATGAGAGGAAATGGATGAAACAATGAATGTAAATCCTACTGAACTGTAGGGCTTAGAACATGTCTAGGGTATTGTGTCTAGTTGGGATCAATACACTGTAGGTGAGACATTGACACACTAGAAAATGTCCAGAGGAAGGCAACTCAGATGGGACTCGAAACTGTTATCCTAAGAACCATTGAAGCAACTCAGAATGTTTAACCTCCTGAATTCAAGGCTTGGGAATTAAAGAGGCATGCTTACTGTCTCCACATATTTGAAGAACTGTCATAGGAAAAAAGAGAATAGATTGATTCTGCCTGGCTCTCGATGGCAGAACTAGGTACAACTGGTGGAAGAGAGAAAGAGATGGCAGCACAGGATAAGGAAGGACTTTCTAACAATTACAATGGTATGAAAGTATAATTAACTACTGTGGGAGGTAATGAACTGTTTGTCAATTCAATTTGATTCAAATATAAGTGCCTACTATGTGCAAGGCCCTATGCTAGGTGCCGGGGCTGCAAACACAAACAAAAAAACAATCCATGTACTCAAGAAGCTGATGTCCTATTGGGGGGACAAACCAGGTATATGCCTAAGTGATTACAAAGTGATTAAAAAAAAAAAAACTTCAAAGGAGAGAGAGTGCTAATACCTCAGAGAATTCTTCACATAGGAGATGGTGCCTGAGCTGTGATTGCAATGCTGCATGCAGAGAATGGCTAGAAGACCAGGCTGGAACAGAGAATCCAGGAAGGGGGATAATAGAAAACAAAATTCGAGAGGTAGGTAGGAGGATTTAAATGTCAGCCTGAGGAATGTGTGTTTTGTTTCAGAAGCAATAGGGATCCAGTAAAGACTTTTGAGTAAGGAAATGACGAGGTCAGAGCTATATTTGAAGAAGACCTATTTGGCAGTTGTGGCAGGAGAGGGGGAACACTGGTAGAAGGGATGCTAATTAGAAAGCAATTACAATAGTCCAGGCCAGAGTTGATGAAGATGTAAAGTAGTATAGAGGTTGTGTGAATGGAGAAAAAGGAATGGACACATGAGGTGTT
The DNA here is from genome assembly GCF_900497805.2 of Vombatus ursinus. NCBI lineage: Eukaryota > Metazoa > Chordata > Mammalia > Diprotodontia > Vombatidae > Vombatus > Vombatus ursinus. The sequence continues at coordinate 6,025,229 of NW_020954603.1, read as the reverse complement.
GTAAAAACAGCTTTGGTAAGGTTACGGCGAGTGATGGGATAGAAGGGCAAGTGAAAGTCAAGAGCAGAAGACGACTGGTGAGCAACACCTGGGTAATTGGGAGTAACATCATTGGTAGTTGGTAAGTGGTAGGGAAGTTTGGAGCAGGGGAGGTTTGGGGGGAAGGGAAAATAGGCCATAAGCATTTACTAAGCACCTACTGTGTGCTAGATATTGTGCTAAGCCTGAGGGATACAAAGAAAAGCAAAAAAATAAAATCCTCAAAGAACTCACAGTCTAATGGGGAGACAATGTGAAAACAACTATGTACAAATAAGCTATATGCAGGGGGAAGGTTCTAGAATTAAGAGGAATCAGGAAAAGCTTCCTGTGAATGGTGGGATTTTAGCTGGGATTTGAAGGAAGCTGGGGAAGCCAGAACATAGAGATGAGTGGGGAGGGCATTTCAGTCATGGGGAACAACCAGTGAAAATACCTGGAGCCAAGATTATGAGCTTTGTTTTGGATGTAGTGAGTTTGACATGCTAGGCAGCTGGTAACGAAAAATTAGAGGTCAAGAGAGAGATGTGCACTTACAGATTTGGGAACCATTTGCATAGAGATGATAATTGAGCCCATGGGAGCTGATGAGATCACCACAGGAGAGATCTTCCCTTCCTAGATTTATATTTTTTTGTGATGGTAAATTAAGCCATTTTTTGTCTCAGTTCTTACCTAGCCCTTAGTCATTGAAAAGGCTTGCCTTAGACAAACTGAGGCCTGGGAATGACTTTAATTTAGAAAGGTCAAGGTCACCCACTCCATTCTGAGCCACCACCAGTCATCCTGACTTTTGTCTTGCCACAGAGATGACTCTGGAAGAGAAAGTGATCTGACAACTTTGTACAGCTCTGCCTCACTTAAACCAAATTCATGTACAAGTCAAGGCATCACCCTCATTATGTCAATGGTCTTCTTCAAGAGTGAAGGATGAACAATTACAACAACAACACTAATATGTAGAAAAAAAAGAAAGAAAAGGACCCAAGGCAGAGCCCTGGAAGGTGCAACGTTAGTGGGTAGTAAAAGAATGATGATTCAGCAAAGGAGAATAATAAGGAAATGTTAGAAAAGTGGAAAGAGAAGCAAGAGAGAGCATTGTTTCAGAAACCAAGGGTGGAGAGAGTGGCCAAAAGTATACAATGATGCAGAGAGATCAAGTAAAATGAAGACTGAGAAAATGTCATTGGATCTAGCCATTAATGAACCTTTGTCAACCTTGGAGGATGTGGTTTTCATGAAGTGGTGGGTCTGGAAATTAGATTAAGAGACTGGAAAGTGAGAAAATAGAGGTCAAAGTCATAGATGATATTTTCTGGAGTTTAGCTGTGAAAATGAGAGATATTGGATGGTAGATAGCCTGAGTGAATGATACAATCAAGTGAAGACTTTCTAGGGCTAGGAGGGACCTCTTGCAGGCAACAGGGAAGGGGTGGTGTATATAGATAGACTGAGGTTGAGGTAACAAATTCCTCGAGGTGATGGGAATGGCTAGAGATCAAAAAGTATAATATATGCCTTTGGCACCTTTTCATAAGAGACTAGAGGAAAGAAGGAAAAAAATGGGGGATGAAGAATGAAGCAAAGGAATAGAGTAAGCTCACAACAAACGACTTCCATTTTCTTAGTTAAGTAGGAGGTGATGTCCTCTGCTGAGTGGAATAAGGGAAGAGGTAGACACAGGAATTTTGAAGAGAAATTTTGAAATAGCCCAGAGTGTGATAGAGAGGCAATTTGGGCAAGAACAAAAGGATTTTTATGAGAGTCTAGTTGAAATTAAAATGACATAAATTTGCAGTGAATCCATTTGGAATGTTTGAGTGATTTTTCTCGAGCAATGCATGAGTAAGAATGGAAAAGGCAGATGGTAGAGGTAACCCAGACCTGAAGTTTAGTAAGGTGTGACTTGACTGGACAAGGGAGAAAAGGATTCAAGAGGATCCATGCACTGGTCAATCACAGGGTCAACACTGGGAAGAGAGGAAAGTGGGTCCAGAGAAGGGTGATGTACAAAGAGACCATGGAAGGGTGGAAGTCCCCCTAATTCTATGATGCTATGATACTGTGATCAGATTTAAGAAGAGTGAGGTATAGAGAGAGACATAAGGTGGTGGTCAACAGGTCAAATTATCACCTCTAAGGGCTATTATGGTTAACTGGATTCAGAACTGGGTTGACTAATGATTGGATCCAAAGAGATTTATTAATGGTTTGATGGTAATGTATAGGGAGTTCTCTAGTCAAGAAAACTATATCCTTGGCTGCATATCATTTGATACTTTTATCATTGACTTGGATGAAGGCATAGATGACATGCTCATCAAGTTTATCAGAGCTCCAGAGGGGAAAGCAATAGCTCACATGTAAAATGGAGGGATCAGGATCTGAAAAGGTCTTAACAGCAACAAAGACAAAGGTCCCATATGTTCCAAAGTATTCATAGAAACACTTCTTTATGGTAGTAGAAGACTAGAAATAAAATGGGTGTCTGTGGATTGAGGAATGACTGAACAAATTGTGCTATATAAATGTAATGGAATATTATTGGACCATTAAGAAATAACAATGTTAGAAACAACCTAATTATGAAGATATTGAAGTCAGTCAACAAACATTAATCAAACATCTACTATGTCCCAGGCACTATACTAAGTGCTCAGGACACAAAAAGGGCAAAAACCAATCCCTGCCCTCAAGGAGCTCACATTCTAATGGGGGAGAAAATAAGTAAACAACTACATACAAACAAACTATCTACAGGATAAAATGAAGATAATCACAGAGGGAAAGCACTAGAATCAGTGGGGTTCAGGAAAGGCTTCTTGTAGAAGGTGGGACTTTAGCCTGGACGGGAAGGAAGTCAGGGAGGCCAAGAGACAGAGAAGGGAGTGGAGAGCATTCCTGGCACCAGCATTAGCCAGTGAAAATGACCAGAGCTGGGAGATGGAGTATCTTGTTCTAGGAACAACAAGGAGGCCAGTGTCACTGAATCACAGAACACATGGGAAAGAGGCAGAGGGAGAGAAGAGAGGGTATAAAGTCTAAGAAGATTGGAAATAGAGGATGGGGCAGGTCATGAAAGACTTTAAAAGCTCAACAGATGATGTTATATTAGATCCAGAAGGTAATGGGGAACCATTAGAGTTTATTGAATGGGGGCAAAGCAAGACATGGTCAGACTTGTACTTTAGAAAGATCATTTTGACAGCTGAGAAGAGGATGGGCTAGAGCTGGGAGAGTTGTGTGGCAGGCAGATCAACCAGCAGACTATGAGGTAATGAGGATCCACATCAGGTTGGTGTAAGTGTCAGAGGAGAGAAGAGGGCACGTATACAAGAGATGTTTTGAAGGTAAAATTGGTTGACAGGGTGTCTAAGAAAGGGAAAGATACCAAAGGCATTTTGGGGGAGGAGACTCTCTTTATTAATATTCTCTCTGTCATCCTGAAAAATGCGGCATAAAGAACATCTTTTGCCATCTAGATAAAATTGTTATGAGAATAATCTAGTCATACATAGAAGGAATCCTTGATGAAATTAGTAGTGCATGATCCTATTGTGTTGATTTTTCATTAACTATTTTAAAAGTATTTGATTGGAGAGTCAGTTAATAAATATTTATTAAGTGCCCAAACCACTCCAGCATCTTTGCCAAGAAAACCCCAAATGGGGTCATGGAGAGTCAGATGTGACTGAAATGACTCAATAACAACAATATGTGCCAGGCACTGTGCTAAGCACTGGGGACACATTGCTGAATCTCCTGGAAGAGATTTGCCATTACTCAAAGGAGTTTGAACTAAGCATCCACTCAGGAAAAATCAAGTGGAGGAAGAATGTCTATTGCCCAGATCATGGAGTGCAGTTATATGGACAACTTAGAGATCTTGTCCATCAGTATATGTATCTCATACAGACCGCCAATGAAAAGTGAATTAGGTGCAGAATTAAAGAGAAGCAGGAGAGCATTGCCCTTGGAAAATTGCAAAGCTCTTTTAATGACACCAAACTTCTCTCTGAAACAGAGATCCATCTTCTTAAATAGTATTAACCCATTTTGCTTACCTGTTTTACTTTGTTCAAGGCAGTCTCTTCTGGAGGTCTTCATTTTGCTTGATCCAAAAGGCAGAACTAGAAACAATGGGGAGAAGTTGCAAAGAGGTAGATTTTGGCTTGATATAAGGAAAAATTTCTAAATATAACTTACAGCCCAGGGCCCCCTGATTCTGGGATGACATGGATTGGGTACAATCCTGCAGGCTTTCCTAAAAGCTTTGGCTAGTTATCACCCACATTTAGGATTTACTCTGGGAAACCTTTACGTATAACTTGTGTTTCTATAGATATAGGAAATGGAGTCCCCAGATCCTATGCAAGCACCCAAGGTAACAAATGTTATCAAGTATAGGACAGTCTTTATTTCATCCCATACAAAATGCAGAAAAGGATTTGAAGAACATCATAAACAATTGTAGAAAACACATAAAGTAGCTTTCAAAATCCCATTAACAATCAACACGATTCTATTGCCTTTCCACTGGGTCCCACTTTTCCACAGGTTCTGAGAGTTCTTGTGAGATTTATTTGCCCTGTGATTTGGACTCCTGCTTTGAGAAAAACACATTTTGGGGCTGCAAGATAGGCAGCCCCCTTACCACAGGACATGCAATGTCACAATTCCCTGTGGAAACAGAGGAGAGTAAAGCTAGAGTCTTTTGTTTCCCTACACGGTGGCTTTTGTCCCTCACCAATCTTCCAGTGTCCGGGAAGTGTGGCAAGGAACAGGACACATGGAGGAAAACACTAATATATGCACTGGCTTAGAGCATCGGTTCGTGGTGGACACTTCAAAAACTATACAGAAGTGACGTTCTTACTAGCAGGGATTTCTATTCAGGTATGGATTGGATTGGACGGCCATTGGCATCCCTTTCAGCTCCAAGATTTTGTAAGAAGAGCTCTCGGATGGGGTAGGAAATTGGACTAGAGGACCTTTGAAGCCCCTTTCAATTCTGGAATTCCCTTTTTCTAGAAGGATGGAATAAACAAACTCAATGAACATTAGCTGACTACTGAGCAGAGCAGGAGTAGCTAATAACAGTAACAATGGCGTGTGCCATGGGATCCTCCGTGGAGAACGGAAAGAGACCTTGGAGGCACTCAGCCCGACTCCCTCATTTGATGGTGTGATTTTCCCAAGTTCACACTGAGCATAAATACCGGAGACAGGATTTGAATTCTGGTTAGAAGATCATAGATTTAGAGCTGGAAGGGACCTCTGAGGCTGTCTCCTGGGAATTTAGAGCTAGAAGTGACCTCTGAAGATGCCTAGTCCAGTCTCCTTGTGTGACAGATGAGACTCGCCCATGGTTACACAAGTAATAAGTAGTAGGGTCAGAAATCAAACCCCACTGCTTTCTGAGGTTTACAAAGCACTCTACAGATGTGATCTCATTTCAACCTCACAATATTCCTGGTGATAGGCGCTGTTATTATTTCTGTTTTACAGATGAGGAAAGTGAGGCAGACAGAGGTGCCTAGGATTGCTCTCCAGTAAGTCTTTGAGGCAGGATTCACACTCAGGTCTTCCTGACTGCGTGCCCAGTGCTCTGAGCACATTGCCAGCCAAGAAACCATTGGGCTGGCAAGATGAAGGTAAGCAGATGCCTCAGAGGAAAAAATTCAAAGTCCTGGGGCTTCCACAAGAGATGGTACATTTGAGCCACTTTGGCTTGCTTGGAAGAAGCAGAGAGGGTGAATGTCTGTGGAGAAGTTAAGGCGTCAGGGCTGTCAGAAGGGAAAAGTACCATTCCTAATTCATCTCCAAAAGCAAACTCAGATCTACTACTGTGTGTGAACACGGGATCACCAGCCCAGGGGCTGGAGGCAGGATGTGAAATCAATCAATCAATCCACAAACATTTTTAAGCACCTATCATGTGCAGGTATTATCATATGGGGGCACATAGACAAAAAGGCAAAGAATGAAGGGAAAGGATGATTAGAAACACTGACCTAGCTCTGAGAAATCACCTATTACTGTTGATGCTCCAGCCTGCATACACTTCTTTTCCTGTTAAAAATGTCCTGTCTTGGGGCCAGTGTCTTGGCTCACAGATGGGCTTCAACTCCTGGCAGCCCTGAGTAGAGTGAGGCTCAGACAGCTTGTTCTTGGCAAAGGTTCAGCCCCCTTTTTCTATTATGTATGGCTTTCCTCCCCCACCCCCCCGAAAAAAAAAGAGAGAGAGAGGAAAAAAGAGAATTGTAGTTCTTATAAACACTCAAAAGAAGAATTTTGATTCTGTCAACAGGCAGCGATTGACTCTAGGCGTGAGGCTGCTGCTCTTAATTTGGAAGAAGAGAATCACTGGGACCTTCATGCTGGCCTGTCAGTTTGGGATGACTCGGACCGATTTCCCACCCTGCTCAGATGTCAGCAGCTAACAATGTGCTGTCCTGGAGGATAACCAGGGAACTGATGAGTTTCGTGAAGCTGCCCTTTTGAAAGAGGATGCTTTCAGGGGAAGGCCGGCAGCCGGGCTCCTGAGTCTTTGCTCCCTGACTTGGATTACCTGGAAACGAGGTTTCCCACTGTGCTCACATCGGCCTGAATTGCATTCCCTCCCTTTTTGGACAGCGCACTCATAATCAGGATGTATCCGGAGATATGGTTCATATGGAAATTAAACAAAAACAAAAACAGAAGTCTGGCTCCACTCTCCTTATGCACTCCAATTTACTTAGTATTACAGCTGTGTGTATGTAGGTCTTAGCTCATGGGACCATCGGCCCAGAGCTGGAAGGAACCTTAGAGACCATCTAATCCAACCTTTACAGCTGAGGAAATGGGTCCAGAGAGAAGCAAGGATAAGCCCAAGTCAGTGACCATAGGTCCTCATCTTAGCAAGCTGGAAAGGATCTAGGAATCCTAAATCTAGGGACTTTACATCCCTGGAAATCAGAGGCATCCAGTCCAACCCCCGTACTTGGCACAGGAGGAAACTGAGGCCAGGATAAATTCATTGGGATGCCAAGCTAGGTCTTCTGACTCCATAGCCCATATCCTTTCTTCTGTCTCATGTTGCTTCTCTCACTAGTCTATAAGGATCTTGAAGGCAGATATTGTCATCATTTCTACATCCACTACCACCCACTCCCTGGAAAAGGCATGTAAAAGAAGCTTATTAAATGTCAATTGAGTGTTGATCTTAGCCCTCTGCCCATATATTGTGAAGTTACTTCATCCTTCCACTTACTCATGACTATTCTTTGTTCAAATCCTTGCAATCTGACTTCCCACCCCATCTGAACTTCCACCACCTTACTGAAACTGCCTTCTCCAAAGCCAGCCATGACTTCCTCCTCGACAAATCCAATGGCCTTTCCTTAATCCTCATCCTCCTTAATCTTCTGGCAGCATTTGACACTGTATACCACTCAATGCTTTGAGAAGTTCTCTCCTCTTTTCACTTCTATGACATTGGAATCTCCTGCTACTTCTCTGACCACCCCTTCTGTCTCTTTCATCAGTGCCTCCTCTTCCTCCTTCCCAAAAATACGGCTGACGTTCAAAGTTCTGTCCTTGGCTCTCTTTCTCTCTGACTCAAGTTTCTTCCCTTCCAATCAGTTCAGATGAAATCCACAAGCTTTTATTAAGGACCTTCCGTGCATCTCTCGCTGTGCTAAGCCCTGAAGACCAAAGCAAAACTGATCCTGCCCTCAGCGCACTTACATTCTAACAATCCACCGGGTAGAATGCTGCCAGATAGAGCTCCAGAATCACAGGATCATTGATTTGGAGCTCTAACTCTCAATCCCCTTTTAAGGGGCCTTGGAGCTCCTGGAATCCCAGAATTTGGAAGCTGGAAGGACTCTCAGAAGCCTTTTCACCCAACCCATACCTCAAAAGGAATCTGTACCCAACAAGGGATGGCCCCGCCTCTTGGCAAAGACCTGCCAGGAGGTAGACCTTCAGCCCTCCAGGCAGCCCATCTCACTTATGGACACCTCTCATTGTCGGGAAGGGTTTTCTTCTATTCAGCCTCAGCTTCTCTCCCTTGCTTCCAGTTGTGACTTCTGAACCTCAAACAAACAAACACGATCCGTCTTCTGAACAACAGCCCTGCAAATGCTGGACAGTAGCAACCCAATTCTCCTGGAGTCTTCTCTGAGCCAAATAGCTGGCATTTATATACCACTCTTAGATTTGCAAGAGCACTTTACATATATTATCTCATTTGATCCTCACAACAGCTCTGTGAAGTAGGCACTATGATTATCATCCCCATTTGCAGGTGAGGAAGCAGAAGCTTACAGAGGTTAGTGACTTGCCTAGGGTCACACAGCTAGTATCTGAGGCAGGATTCAAACTCAGATCTTCTTGACTCCAAGTCCAGTGCTCTATCCACTGAACCACCTCACTGTCCTAATTTAATCTCACACAGCCAGGATTCAAGACCCTTCTAGATTCTCTCCATTTTATCAATACCCTTTAAAATGTGATGCTCAGACCTGAACAGAGCGCTCCACAAGCAGTCTGACTGGAGCAAAGTACAGTGGGAATCTCACCTTCTTCCCGGAAGTTATACCTCTCAATGCAGCTTTGGAGGGGTTTGGAAGAGAGCTCAAGCAAGTCACTGCTTTCACGCCACCATCTTGGCTCCGCCCCCTCCATGCAGCTTTGGACTGCCACATCATACTGCTCACAACTGGAGCTTGCAGCCCACTAGACCCCCAGATCTTTTTTAAAGCAGCTGCTGTCTAACCATGCCTCCCTCATCCTATACTTGGGAAGTTAAAGTTGATTGTTTATCCAACAGTGAGGAACCTGTGGTCCTCTCGGTCCTTAAGTGCAGCCTTTTGACCAAGTCCAAGTTTTATGGAACAAACCCTTTCATTAAGGGGATTTGTTCTGTGAAGTTTGGATTCAGTCCAAGGGATGCACCTGAAGGCCTGAAAGGCCACATGTGGCCTTGAGGCTGCAGGTTCCCCACCTCTGGAAGTATAAGACTTTAACATTGATCTCTAATGAATTTCCTCTGATTTGCTTTGGCCCGTTGCTCAAGTCCATCAAGGTCTTTTTTGGATTCTGATTCTACCATCCATTGTGTTAGCCACCCCACCCAACCTTGTGTCACCAGAAAACTGGCTGAGCATGCCATCGCTACCTTTATCCAAGTCACTGATGAAACTGTCCGAGAGTCCAGGGCCACGAACAGGTCCCGGAAGCGCTCACTCCATCAACAACTTCCTGCCCAGTTGTCATGGAACTGTTAACGGCTCTTCTTTAAACCTGCCCCTACAACCAGTTTGTTGTGAATCCACATAATTATATGACTATCTTTTCCATGTGAAAAGTGTACTTTATCGGATGCTTTTCCAAAATCTAATTAAGCCATAATATACAGCATTCATACAATCGATGAGTTTAGTGAAGGTGTCACCAGAAGAAACAACGCTAGTCTGGCATGGCTCGTACTTGATGGAGCCCCCGCCTTTTTCTAATCCCCACTTCCCTTGCTAGATGTTCAATACCCATCTCTTTAGGGATCTGTTCTAGAATTTTCCCAGGAATCAAAGTCAAGCTCACTGGCCTAGACTTTGCAGATTCGAGCGTCATCACTTTTTTAAAAAAATTAGGACATTGGCCCTTCTCCAGGTCTGTGGTACTTCTCCCATTTTCCATGGATTTTCAAATGTCGTTAACAGTGGTTTAGCAATCATCCCTCTAAAAGGAGTTCTTTCAGTACTATCCTAAGGTGCAATTCATCTGGACGAGGTAACTTGAATCCATAAGGGGAAATTAGGTGTTCTTTGCCTGCCTCCTTATTTACAATCTTGGGGACCAAGTGCCCTTCAGCCAATTTTGTTCTGTCATTTCCGGGCTAAGCATCATTCTACTTAGGAGAAAAAAAACCAGAAACTAAATACGAATTCAGCATTTCTGCCTTCTCTCTGTTGAGAGTGATTGCTGTCCCATCCACTCCAAGGTACAGTTCTAGCCCTGCTTTGAAGCTCTTCCTTTCCCCAAAACAACTGACAAAAACAAACTGACCTTAGCTCTACTGATCAGCCTCAGCTCCTTCTGAACTTTAGCATGCCTGATTCCCTTCTTACAGGACCACACCAGCCTCATATTCGTCCTCTGTTACCTGTCTTTGCTTCCAGCTTTGGATCCAACTTCATGCTGTTCCTTGCACAAGTCACTCTGTCTCCTGAATCTGGGCATTTTTCACTGGCTATCTCCTTTGCCCGAAATTCTCTTCCTCCCCACTTCCGTCTCCTGACTTCCCTAGCTTCCTTCAAGTCTCATCTAAAGTCCCACCAGTGCAAGAAACCTTCCTGGTCCCCCTTAATGCTAATGCCTTCCCTCTGTTGGTTATCCTCAATAATGTGTGTGTGTGTGTGTGTGTGTGTACATGCATATATATATATATACATACACACACATACGCATACGTATATGTATACACACATGTATATGTGTGTGTATGAACAATTTGTACATAGTTGTTTGTGTGTGGTCTCCCCTATCAGGTTGTGAGCCCCTTGAGGGCAGGGACTGTCTTTTGCCTTTCTTTGTATCCTCAGAACTAAGCACAGTGCATGGCATATAGAAAACACTTAATAAGTGCTTGTAGGTTAGTTGATCAATTTGTGATTTCCTTGATGCATCCACACCAGTCTCTTCAAACAACTCCTGATGCTCCTTTTCATTTCAATTGTTTCCCTTCTGGTCTTCAGAAGCCTATTCTTGAGAGTGTCTATCCTGGTCCTCTGGGATGGCTTCCTCTTCCTCTGAATGCTTTGAAATCTGATTTCTCAAAAAAATCTAACGTTTACGTCAGACTTTTTAGACTGTGCCCCATTTTCATCTCCTCCATCAAAAACTCTACGAGGAGTCTCCCTCCTAAGGGAACCGATTCTTCTCCGGTCAAACCAAGTGTAGAATTTTCACCTGTTGGTTCCTTGATCTTTTGAGAATAAAATTCTCATTAAGAGGAAGTCAAGGGGCAGCTAGGTGGTGCAGGTGATAGAGTACCAGCCCTGAATTCAAGAGAACCTGACTTCAAGTCTGGCCTCAGATATTTATTAGCTATGTGACCCTGGGCAAGTCACTTAACTCCAATTGCCTCCAAAAAAACAAAACAAAAAAGTCAAGAAGTTATCAGCTGCTCTGCTTTTGGCGCTGAAAGCTAGATCCAGCTGATGTGTCTAATTGATCTGCTATCATGATGCTATCTGTGTCAGGCTTGTGATTTCTTTCCCAAACTCCTCATCTATTTCTCCTTTCTGTCTAGGTGGTGTGTAGTATCTGTAGGTCTGATGATGTCATCATTCCTCCATTCATCTCTACCCAAAAGTTTTCCACCATACTTCCCCACTCTGGATCCTAGATTTCCTTACATTGGCATACCTTCTTAATATACAATGCTGCCTCACCTTCCTCCTCCTTTAACCTCTCCTGTTTCTTTTGAACTAGGCATGTCCATCCATCATTCCGCCATGTCTCAGTGGCACCTTCTTTGTATTACAATCTCTACTTCCTCTTGCTTCTTGCCTAAACTTTGGGCATTTGTGTATAGATAAAGGATCACCTAGATTTAGAGCTAGAGATGATATCATACAATGCCCTCACTTTTCATATGAGGAAACTTGGGCCCAGAAAAATGAGGTGACTTGCCTAATGTCACTCAGGTAGCAAGTGCCAAACAGAGACAGAATTGTCTCCCTGCTCCAAGACTCTCCCCATCCCAGCCCACTCTCCATTCAGCTGTCAGAGTGATCTCCCTGGCCATATCACTGCCCCACCCCCATTCCAGTGGCTCCCGGTTATCTCCAGTGTCAAATATAAGATCCTCTGCTTGGCATTTAAAGCCCTTCATGATGTGCTGTCCCACCCCCCACATCTTTCCAGTCTTCTGGTCCCTTTACATACTCTACATTCCAGTGACATCGGTCTCCTTGATCTTCTCCAAACCCTCTCCCTCATCTCTGCTTTCTGCCTTCCCTGAGACTTGCTTCAAGTCTCAGCCAATGTCTCACCTCCTTCCAAAAGCCTTTTTCTACCCTCCATAATGTTGGTGCCCTACCATGGGACGATGCTCAGTTTATCTTGTATGAATCTTGTTTATACATAGTTGTTTTGCAATAGAATGTAAGCTCTTTGGGAGCCCAGCCCTGCTCCAGGATTGGCCGGAAACTTGGGTTACAGTGAACAGTGTATTGGACTTGGAATAAAGAAGATGAGGGTTCAAATCCTGTGTCTGACACTTAAGACCAATGTGACCTTGAGCAAGTCACCTAGCCCCACTGAACCCCCCCCTCTGTAAACTTTACGTCATCATCTCTAACGTTTTTTTCAGTCCTAAGTTTGTGATCCAGAGCTCCTTGGATAAGATGACAGATGCCATACATCAAAGTATCTAAGTATTAATTACATATCCCAGTGTTAGTCAACAAACATTTATTTTTTGAAATATTTTATTTTTCCCCAATTACATGTAAAAATAATTTTTAACATTTGGGTTTTTTTGAGTTCCAAATTCTATCCCTCCCGTCCTCCCTTCCTGAGATGGTAAGCAATCTGATACAGGTTATACATGTACAATCATGTTAAACGTTTAATAAACATTTACTAAGTGCCTACTATGTGCCAATGTAAAATGCTTCTTGAATGAACGAATGAATAACATAGCCCTGGCTCAGGAAATGTCTTTTTGAACTGTCCTCATTTTGATGTGTTTGTAAAAGGCCTGACCCTAAAGGCAGGTTCGTGACTAATAATGAATTCTCAAGCTTGTAAGAGGGACAATTCCAGAAACCAAAACCTTCCTTTGTCTTCAGGAGGGAACTATCCCTCAGAGGGGTAAATGCACCTAATTGGGGCAGGAAAATGCATTAGTTTATAAATTAGCCAGGCATGGAAGACGTCATCAAGGGTGTGTATAACTGGTAAAAACAACTAGGTGGTAGAGAAAGACAGGCAACATATGGGGAGGTTTAGGGCTACAAAGGGACCTCAGACATGGTGAGAAAACCTATAGAGAGCCTCCAGGATGTTGGAGGGAGGTCAAGAAGGGGCAAGGGTTTGTGAAGGGAATACGTCTAGTGGTATAAGACGCATGTGGATTGCCTGTGTCCACGTGTCTAAACGCACATCATAGAGAAGCATTGATAGATAACTGTGGAATCTTGTCCAACCCCCTCCAAGGGAAACTGAGATTGCTGCTTTGGGAGGATCAGGAGAAGGGACCATAAGAGTGGCTGTCAGGTATCCTCTGAGAGACTTGGTACCAGATAAGACATATGTCTATTTGCCCTTTTAAATATTGCTGGTCTAGAGGCACAATCTTTCAAGGTTTGAAACAAAAACCACTAGTTTCCCTGGTTGCTACCCCTTAAAAGAGAAGGACACCTCAAAAAATCACACTCCCAGTTTTTTACTCCTTACCATCAAATATTACTTACACATAAGATCATCACAAAGAGGGGATAGCAAGTAAAATCATTTATCCAAGCAAATAACAGATAGAAATCAGAGAAGTTATACAGATGAGAACACAGTGAAAAAGCCCTTTAGATGAGAGTGACATGAACTCTCTACTCAGAGAGATAGAGACAGAGAGACAGAGACAGAGAGAGCCAGAGCCAGAGATGGAGAAACAGAGAGAGAAAGAGAGAGAGGAGAGAGAGACAGAGAGAGAAGGAGAGACAGAGAGAAGGAGAGAGACAGAGAGAGAGAAGGAGAGAGAGAGGAGAGACACAGAGAGAGACAGAGGCAGAGAGGAGAGAGAGACAGAGACAGAGAGAGAAGGAGAGATAGAGAAGAGAAAGAGAGAGAGACAGAGAAACAAAGAGAGAAAGATAGAGCCCAAGACAGAGAGACAGAGATAGAGAGAGACAGAGACAGAGAGAAGCCCTGACCTCACTTAAAGTCCTCAGTGTTTCTAAGGAGGCAAGGTGAAAATCAGGGATGTGTTGAGAAGCCAGCTTTCTCTACATGTTTGTGAAAGAATCTTCTTTCTCTGCCCTAGAGTAGGTACCAAAAAGAGTCTGGAACCATATGTATCTCTCAAAGAAGAGGGAACAAAGGTCTTTCTTCTCCAAAGCCCATGGGCACACAGGCATACAGTATTCACTCCACCAATAGGAGGTTTTCACAAAAAATGTTCCAGGCTTGGCTGGAAACTTGGTTTACATTGGATGGTATGTGGGACTTAGAATGAAGATGATGAGAGTTCAAATCCTGCTTTTGCTACTTAAGACCAGTATAACCCTGGGAAAGTTACTTCACCCCTGTGATTCCCTCATATGTCGAATGAGTGGGTTGGGCTCTAGGCTATGCTCTTTAAGGTCCCTTTCAACCCCTTTCAATCCAGAGCCCCTTGGATAAGATGACAGATGCAACATCCAATTACTTACATATTAATTACATAACCCAGTATCAGCCAATAAAGATTTATTAGGTGCTTATTATGTGTCAGGCACTGTGCTAAGCTCTTGGGATACAAAGAAAGGCAAAAAGACACTCTCTGCTCTCAAGAAGCTCCATGGGGGAGACAACATATAAACTACTATGGCCAAAGAAAAAATATGCAGGATACATTGGAGATAGTCAACAGCAAAGGAGACTGAGAAGGAAGGGTCAGATAGGTAGGAGAAAAACTAGGTGTTCCAAAAACCTAGAAAAAAACCCAGAGTATCAAGAAGAGGAGAGTGATTAACAGTGCTTTGCCCATTGCAGAGAAGTCAAGAAGATAAGTGTTTGAGAAAAGGCCATGAGATTTGGCAATGAAGAGCTCATTGGTTGGTTTACAGAAGGTATCTTTGATTTAATGATGAGGTCAGAAGTTGGGCTGTAGAGAGCTAAGAACAGAGGGAGAGGAAAGGAACTGTGGGCAGCTATTTTAGACAGCCTAAAAGATAGGGAAATATGAGGTGATAGTTAGCAGGAATGGAAAGGTCAAGAGAGGATTTTTTTTTTCATTATAGGAGAGACACTTTTGTAGGTAGTAGGGAAGCAGCCAGTACAAAGGGACAGATTGAAGATAAGTGAGAGTAGGGGGGAGGTTGATGGAGGGGGCAATTTATTGGAGAAGACAGGATGGAATGAGATCACTTGTGCAGATAGAAGGCTTTGCCTTGGTCAGAAAAGGGGCCACCCCATCATAAGCGAAAGGGAATAAAGGAGTAAATAGTGGCAGAAGGCATCTACATTATGAGGAGGGGAGAAGAGGGAACTCTCAGAGAATGGCTTTAATTTTTTCAGTAAAATATGAAGCAAGATGAAAAAATTGGGTTAGAAGAGCCATGGGAAGTCTGAGGATGAGCTTTGGGAAGGTTTAGAAGAGCCACCGTCAACATGGTTTTGTGATTTTCTTTGGCTTCCTTCAACAGGATGTATGTGGGAGCAGAGGTTGCAGATGTTAGGGGTAATCCAAGGCTGAGGCTTGGGAAGGCAAGATCAGCCACAAGACAAGGGAGAGAAGCAATGGAGACTGTGTGGAGTTGAACTGGTTCGCCAAGTGATCAAGGTTGAGAAGGGAGAAAAGAACGTAGCCAGTACAAGGGTGATGGCCCAAGAAGAGACTGGAGGTCATACAGTTTAGGGTTACTGAGTGATGGCGGTGGAGGAAGAACCTGGAAGTGGCAATGGGGAGCAAGGAGTGTTCCAGCTCCCCCACCTCAACCTGTGAATCAGAGGGGAACGTACAAAAGTGTAGCCAATGCTGAAGAAGATGGAATGGAAAAAGAAATCATTAAGATAAAAACGAGTCTGTTGCTGATGGAGCAAGCATAAAGCATTGTACCTAGAGTGAAAAAGACTTTTCCCAAACATTTACTTATTGTGTGATCCTGGGCAAGGGACTTAGTCTCTTTCAGACTCAGTTTTCTCATCAGTAAAATGGGGATCATAATAGCACCTACCTCATAGGAAGATCAAATGAAATAATACATGTAAAGTAACATATAAATGCCAGCTATTATTATAATAATAACTTAGTTGGGGAAATGAGGCTTAGATATATCTAATAAGTAGAGAAAAGTTTAATAGTTAGCATGTACATAGCGCTTTGAGGTTTGCAAAGTTCTCGACATATATAATCTCATTTGATTCATTGAGTTTGTAGGATGCAGGGATGTCGCTGAATGTTAGCTCTGGAAGCCACTTTACAGGGCAGCCAGTTCAACACTCAGCTTTCTCAGATGGAGAAATTGGAGTTCAGATAGAAGTGATTTACCCAAGATTACACAATGAATAATTAATGGTAGAGCAAGTGTAGAAACCAGGATTCCTGGCTCCCAGGACTTCTTCTGCTACCCCAGAGCGCTCATGACAATCACAAGGATGGAAGATGATGATGTATCATGATAAGGGCCTTCTCCTGGCTCACATTTTGCAATCTTTGTTGAGGAAGGCAGTTCCTCAAAATTCTGGGAGTCTTTCATCAAGACCAATCTCTGTTTTTTTGGGAGGGTGGTCTTGATGGACAGTCTGTCCCGGTGGACTTGCTCAAGAAACCAGAATACAGACAGCTTCCACTGTATCTGTCAGCAAGGAATCAAAATTATAACGATAGTTTTAATAGTAAATGCACATGTTCCTGGGGGTGGGGTGTAGCAAATGGTAACCAGATCCTCCTTTGAGGTTGGATCATAGACAGCAAGAATCCTTTTCCAAACCTGGGTTGTCTTTCAGTCAGCTTAGAAAAAGGTTGGGATTGTCCCAGAGAGCGGGTAGATATGTACTTGATCCACTTGAGTTGCTGAATCAAAATTCTTGGAAAAAAGAGGAGTCATGTCGTTAAGCGGTTCAGAGCTTCAGGAGGAGCAAAGGTATGAGCCACGAGGTAAAGAAGCAAACTTGGATTTGCCCTCCACTCTTTCTGTGAGTCATATGGACTGTGCAGGTCCAACTGGAAAGGAATTGCTACCTTAGCACCCTTGGCACTTCTTTTTGGCCTTAATCTTAGAATATAAATCTGGAGAATTATATGGGTCCCTGAAGGAGGTATGAGCTTACCAGAGGATAAGGGGTTGCCTGTAGCAACCCTAAGCATATTTCTCTTTGGGGGAATCTCAGGGTGCTGTTACCATTCCAGAGAATTATATGGATCTCTTGGGAAAAGTCAAACCCCCCCCAAGAGGGAGAGCTATCTTGACTATTTACTGATTCTTTTGTGGCTTTTATATTCTTTTTGAGCACTGAAATAAATGCTGGATGTCCTATATCCATTATATAGTTAGCTTGAGTGCTTGTATAGAAAACGGGTACTATTTTTTTCCCACATCTTTAGAGACCTGGGCATGAACTAACCTCTGAGCTTCCCAAGGGAAATCTTGGCATATGATAGAATGATTCATGAAAAGTCCTCTAAGGTATAACCCAATCTATATGAACCCCAAACCTAGGACATTTTTGGGGGGTCTGGGTCATAGGATAAAATACTCAAGGAGAAAACAGTTTTATTTGTATAATTACCTAGATGTACCACTCCAATCTGTTAGTAGGTGAGCATTTATTAAGTGCCTAGTGTGTGCCAGGTATTGTACTAGGTAGTGATTTGAGTTCAGGGCTAATAAAGGGGTTAAGATCTCAGGTTTAATCCTTAAATGGACCAGTTGGCTTCATCACCACCATGACATACTTGATAAGTGGCCATCCAGTCTCTGCTTGGAGACTTCCAAGAAGGGGGAACTCACCATGCTTCAAGGCAGCCCATTCCACTATGGGATAGCTCTTATTAAGAAACTTTTCTTGACATCCAGCCTCAGTTTACCTCTTGGCAGCTTTTCCTTGTTGCTCCCGGTTCTTTCCTCTGAAACCAAGCAGAACAAGTTATTTCTGCTCCACATGACAGCTCTCTAAATACTTGAAGGTTGATACCATATCCCACCTCAGATTTCTCTTCTCCAGGCTGCACCTTCTTAGGTCTTTCAACCACTTCTCATATGACATGGAATCAAGGACCTTCCCAATCCTGGTTGTCCTCTTCTGGACACTGCCCAGCTGATTAATATGCTTCCTAAATTGTGTCACCCAGAACTGAACATGCTACTCCAGATATGGACTGACCAGAGCACAGGATAGAGGGACTTAGATGGCATTAGGGTTTTTTTAGGGGTGCTACCATTGCTAATTGAAATCCAGAAATAAGATTGGGAGCTGAAAAGGACCTTGGAGGTCTTTGAGCCTAACTCTATCATTTTACAAATGAGGGAACTGAGGCTTAAAGTGGTTGGATGACTGACTTTCCCATGGGTACATAGCTAGTATCAGAGGCAGAATTTGAGCCCAGGTCTTTCTCATTGCACGTCCAGCACTCTACTTACTATACTACTTGGCTTTTCAGAGTCAAAAAGGGAGGTGCTAGGTAAACTGGTTTTCTAACCGCCTAAAATGCTTTTTCTACTCTTTTATTTCCATCTAAGTTCTATCCATTCGCTATGATACAGATGAAAAATCACCTCTAACAGAGGCGTGATAGTAAATGTTTAACAACCAGCTCTCTGGAAAAAAAGAAATGTAAACATGATACACTTTTAAGTTTAATAGACGTTATTAACATTTTCTCCATTATTCTCTTAAATCTAAACACTCAACAACAATAAATCGAACCCTGATTTGTATCATTTGTCGATTATAGAGGTATAAATGCTCACGTTGAAAATTTCACAATTTGCCTCCATAAACCCTCCCCACCCAGGCAAGTTAGCTCTTTCCACTTTTAATCTTTAGTAGAATTTTCTTCTATATAATTCATGTGGCAACTGATCACGCACCTCGTTCCTCACCCCTCACAACCAATCAGTTGCTTCCTGCATCGACTACAAGCCCAATGCAACATGTGACCCCATTTCAGTTCTCACTTATCAGCTGTACTGTTGCCATTGTTGTTATCGTTGTTCGTCCTTCATTCTTGAAGAGGACCAATGACATCAGGAGGGTGATGTCTTGACTTGCAATGCTCTCCTGCCCCATCCACCAGCTTCCGACCCACTCTGCCCACTCTTGCTAGGTGAATGTTTCAAAGGCCTAACTCAGATTCCATCGTTTCAATGCTCAAAAAACACTATGGGCTTCCCACTGCCCAGCTCCCTCCTTCAACCTGGTGTTTAAGGCTCTGACTACATTCCCCTTGGTAGGCTTGTTTTGTGCTATTCTTTTTTCTACTTCATACCCCAGTCAAACTAGATTGCTGGTCGACCTCAAAACATTAGCCCACACTTTCCAACCTGTGTCCATTTGTCCACACTATCCCCCTACCTCTGAAATGCCACCTACATATTGCTACCTGCTAAATTCTTAATACCCAGTTCAAATACCACCTCTTCCATGAAGCCTTCTCTGACTCCTATACTCAGAAATTTACCTCTGAGAAATGTACCTCTCAGAGTTTGTTTGTACTTCTCATACACTTAAATTCTATTTGGCAGTTTAGTTATTTCTGTATAGGTGTGTTATCTCCTCTCCTAGAATGTAAGGTCCTTAAGAGCAAGGTAGGGCCTTACTTTTTTTCCTCTTCCCCTCCCACCTCTCCCTCAATTCAATTCAATGAATGCTTTTTTTGGATTGAACTATCCTGTGACATTTATTATTTAGGGTTGATTTGAAGACCTATTTAAATCTTTATTATTAAACTTTTCACATGTATATACTCTGTCTCTCCACCTAGATGCAAATATCCTTACTAAAGGCTAGACTCTAGACACCCTGGATTAGGCTGGGCCACACTAAGTTCCTGGCAGCCATGAGGGTTGCCAGTCGGCAGGGTACAGCAGGAGGTTTGGCTGGTTAAACTCAGGAAATGCCAGTTGGGAGAGCATAAAGCCAGAGGCCAAAGGAAGAACGACTCCAATCACTATTCTCACCAAGAGGGAACTGAGGCTTAGAAAAATGACTTCCCCCAGCTGTTAGTGCCCCCAACAAAAACAACAACAACAACACTTTGCATTTATTTTGTATGGATTTTTAATTCATTCCTCTTTGTACATGCTGTTCCCCCCAGTAGAATGTAAGCTCCTTGAAGGCAGGGACATTTTGTCTTTGTATCTCCAATGCCTGGCTCAAGGCAGGTCCTTTGTAAATGATTGTTGAATTAAGTCGCCCACAGTCATACCAATGGAAGTTCCAAATCAAGGAGACCTGCTGACTCCAATCCAAGTGCTCTTTACTCAGCACCAGGCTGCCCTCCATGATATCAACCATATACTAGAGAAGTTTAGTCAAACTGGAACCTAGGAGCAAAGGAGGTGGAGAGCAGCATTGAGCTCTGGACCACAAAGACATATCAGAGCATCCCTGGACCCTGAGAAGGGATTCATGGAATGAGAAAAGTAATCCAGGTACCAAATCTGCCCAATGGAAAAGGAGCAAGTAGAATTACAAATTGAAGAGTGGAGACAGATGACATGGGCATCTGGGCCACAGTAGGAGAAGGGAGGGACTTTCCACTGCTGGGTGTGGGTATCAAGGGACCTCATCTTTCCAGAAACTTTAAGGGGCAAACAATGCGTTAGAATTGGGGACTGGAAAGAAAATGCACATTCACAGAATGTGAGAATTGGAAGGGACCTCGTTGACCATCTAGACTAACCCAATGACAGATAAGAATCCTCACTATAACAGACCCACCGAAGGTTATCGATCTCTACTTAGAGATGTCTTAGGAGGGAGAAGGAGCCACCCTACTCTCGCCATTGTTCCTGCCATCCAACTTAAATTCACTTACCTCTTGGCCACTTTGCCTTCATCCTCTTTGTTCATCTCTCTGAAGCCAAACAGCGCAAGACTAATAAATAATTCCTCTTTCTCCAGAACGACCCAGCAAAAGCTCAGAGACTGGAGATGATGAAATCATAGGTTCCTGATGCCCTGGAGTTCAGTGCCACCTCAAACCCAACATCTGTCAAACCAAAGAACCCTACGCTCTCCTGGTCCTGAAGCCGCACCTCGCTCCCTCCATCCTTGTTTCAACCCATGGTGTTGCCCTCCTCCCCATCAGCCACGTCCCAATCTTGAGAATCCTCTTTAATGCCTCCTGCCACACAGCCCACTTAGCCATCACGCCCTTCTGAGTCCTGACGCATTATCCTTAGCATCGTCTTTGGTACTAGTCTCTCCCTTTCTATTTCTACAGAAGCACTGCTTCTGAATCTCGGCTCTGCCACCTCCTTACTGAATACATGACCTGGAACAAATTGCTTCCCCTCTAGGCCTCAGCTTCTTCCTCTGTAAAATGATGGAATTAGGCAAGATCGTCCCAAAGTCCCTGGTAATTCTACAGCCTGTAATGGTTCTAGCTAACATTCATATGGTCCTTACTATGTGTCAGACTCTATGTTAAGCACTTTACAAATAATTCTCTCATTTGCTGGGAGATAGGTGTCTCTATTGTTCCTATTTTATAGATGAGAAAACTGAGACAGAGGTTAAGTGACTTGCCCAGGGTCACATAACCAGTAAGTGCCTGAGACCAGATTTGAACTCAGGTTTTCCTGACTCCAGGTCTGACTCTGTCCACTGTACCACCTTGCTGCCTATGATCCCACTCTCTTAATTCAAGTCTGTTAACTCATACATAGACCTTATATCATAATAGCCTCAAGTTTCCCTCTACTAGGAGACTCAATGGATGTTGGATATCCAATTGGATAGTGGAGTATTGGCCTTGGTATCAAGCAGACCTGAGTTCAAAACCTGCCTCAGAAACTTAGGAGCTGCGTGACTCTGGGTAAGTCACTGGGTAACTTGACTCAGTCTTAGTTTCCTTATAGATAAAATGGGGATGATAATAACCCCCAATTCACAGGGTTGCTGTGAAGCCCAAATGAGATAATTTATGTAGAATGTTCTACAAACTTCAAAGGGAACTATAAATGCATGTGGTTATCTTTTGTTCTCCCACACACTGTCAGATTAGTCTTGCTGATACATCATCTCATCAACAAAAATTTGCGATGGCTCCCTATTGCCTTGTATTCAAGTCCAGACTCCGCAGCCTGGCACTGGGGAGGAGGGTCTTCTATCGCTTGGTCTCAATGGACATTAACTCCAAGTAGGAACCTTTTGCTCCAGGAAGACTGGCCTATCCGTTGTTCCTCAACTAACTCATGTCTTCTTATTTCATAATTATGTCTCCCTCCATGCCTAGCACACTGCCCTGCACAGAGAAGATGCTTTATAAATAAGTGTTTGCTGAAAGGCAAGAGTTTTCCCATCTCTATGTCTTTGTTTAAAACATTCCCCACCACACACTCCCCTATCCTCTTAGCTAAAACTTTAAGGTCCAGCTCCAGATTTCACAGGCTTCTGCTGAGGGCCCCAGGGATCTGTTTTTGATGCTATTCTGATTAACATAGAATCCTAGATCTAGAACAAGGACCACCCAATGGGAGGTCATCCAATCCAACGCCCTCATTTCGTGGCATCACTGAGACCCAGGAAGGGTGGCGATCTGCTCAGGGTCACACAAGCTAGTAAATGTCAGAAGAGGGATTCAGACTCAGATCTTCTGATCCCAGAGCCAGGGCTCTTTCCAATATACCACAATTACTTAGATGAAGGTAGAGATGAGAAAGACTGAGATGGAATGTTTATCAAATTTGCAGAGGACACACAGCTGAGAGAGCTAGCTAATACGCTGGATGACTATGGCAGGTTTCAGAATCGCTCAGTCAAAAACATTTATTAAGTGTTGACTGTGGGCCAGGCATGGGGTTAAGTGCTAAGCACTGAGGAGAGAAAGAGCCCTGACCTCAAGAAGTTTGCTTACATTCTAATGGGGGAGACAACATATGCAATAGAAGTATGTCTGTAAAGAATATAACCAAAATGGATCCAAGGCTAAAAAAGCATCTTCTCTTACTCTAATGATGTGAAATTTAATCCCTATGAATGTGATCCTACATATGGGCTCCAAAAATCAACCTCGCAAGCACAAGGGGAGACTAGAGAGCAGCTCACCCATAAAAGATCTCAGGGTTTTAGTGGACTGTAATAAAGGCACTAAATCAACACTGATTGGCAGCCGAGAAAGCTCATGTGATCTTAGTTTGCCTTAGGAGAGGTATGATGTCCAGGGTTCAGGGAGGCCATAGTCTGGCTGTACTTTCCCTTGATGAGAGATTGAGGGTATTCTATTGAGTTCTGGATGGCACATTTTAGGAAAGATGTTGCTAAGCTAGTGCAAGATTTTTCTCCTTTTTGTGTGCCATGGACCCTTCTTCAAAGTCAGTCTGGGAAAGCCTATGAATACTTCTCAGTCATATTTTTAAATGCACAAAATAAAATATTGAGGATTACAAAGGAAGCCAATGATATTGAAATGCAGCTATCGAATTTTTTTTTAAAAAGACAAGTTGATGGACTCTTAGGTTAAGAACCCCTGAGCCAGAGAAGAATAAACAAGATGGTGATGGGCCATCATTTGAAGGAACTGAGGATGTTGAACCTGGAGAAGACTTAGGGAGATAGGGGTATGCCAGCCTTCTTCTTCAAGCATTGGAAGGGACTTGGCCCTCAAAGACCAAACCAGGAATAGGGCCTAGCACACAGTAGGTGCTTATAAATGCTGGTTGATTGAGAGGAAGATTTAGGTTTGAGGCGAGGACAAACTTTCTAATAATTACAGCTATCCCAATAAGATATCAGGGAGTGGCAGGCTTCCCCTGTAAGAGAAGCCTCCAAGCAAAAGTTGAATGACTATTGTCAGGAATGTCATACACTTCTGTATGAACAGTGCTCTGCATAATCCAGCTTAATCAATCTTCCTTGATGACAGACACTCCACTCTGGCACAGGCAGGTCTCCTCGTCTTCCACAAACGTGCTTTCTCCCCAGGGTCAATGTACTCCCCTCCATTCATTCATCTGCCACTTATAATTCAAGACCAAGGTCTGGAACAGGAGCATCTTCTCCAGGAAGTTCCTGAATCACAAGGTCACAGAGCAGGGAAGGTCCCCAGAGGCCGGCTTGTCCAACTTGGATTTGGTGTCTTCTCTCCAGGATGACCTTTCATCTATGCTGTAGGTGGTTTGTACATGGCTGGTACACCTGGTTATTTTCATATTGTCTTCCCTATTAGATCTGAGCTCTTTGAGGGAAGGGACTATTTTTTGTTGTTTTTTTTTTTTTGTATCTCCACTGCTTAGTGCAAGGCCTAGTATACAGTAGGTACTAAATACATGCTTATTTAGATGATGATGGTGGTGATGATGGTGATGATGATGATGATGATGATGAACAAGCAAACCCATTTGGTCAGCCAGCCTTCCTCTGAAGACATCCAATCAACCCTCTCCTCTCTTAACACTCTATCTTGGTGAACTTATCAGCTGCCAAGGATTCAGTTATCATCTCTATACCAATGACTCCCAGATCTCTCTATCCAGCCCCGGTCTCTGTCATGAGGCCTAGTCCAGCATCACCAGCTGCCCATTAGACATCTCAAGCCGGATGTCCTTATGACATCTCAAACCCAACAGGTCTAAAACAGAACTCGTTATCTTCTTTCCTAAACCTGCCCTCATCCAAACACTCCTATCATCCTTCTAGTTACCCAGGATTTGAGTCATCCTTAGGCCTTACCTCTCTCTGATACCTATGTCCCATCAGTTGCCAATATCTCACAGAAAGGTGTCCTTTTTTTTTTTCAGTGAGGCAATTGGGGTTAAGTGACTTGCCTAGAGTCACACAGCTAGGAAGTATTATGTGTCTGAGGGTGGATTTGAACTCAGGTCCTCCTGACTCCAGGGTTGGTGCTCTATCCACTGTGCCACCTAACTGCCCCAGCGTCCCTCATTCTCGAAGAAGACCAATGATATCGGGAAGGTGATGTCTCGACTTGCAAGTGAACTGGATTTAAGTGAGGCAGAGCTGTGCAAAGTCATCAGCCCCACTCTTTCCTCCAGGGTCATCAGAGTCCAGTGGCAAGACATAGTGGCAATGGCCCCCTGGTATGTTGGTAAATGTTTAACAACTGGCTGTCTAGAAAAAAAAATAAGCACCACACACTCTTAGGTTTAATCTGCATCATTAACATCTTCTGCATTATTTTATTAAGTCTAGACAATCCACAAAACGATAAATCAAGCTCTGATTTGTAGCATATGCAGATTTCCAAGGTGTAAATGCTCACACTGAACGTTTAACAATCAGTTCTTGTGAGCCTGTTTGAACTGGCTCCAAAAGCCCCCTGGTTCTAAATCTTTCACCTCTCTCCCCTTCTCTGCACTTACGTAGCCACTCCTTGGCCTGGGCCTTCCCCACCACTCTCCTGGGTTATTCCAATAGCCTCCTTCTAGGTCTTTCCTCTCCCTGCTCTGATCCAGTCTTCTCACAGCTGCCAAAACAAGATTCCTTCCTAAGCCACAGGGAATGATTGTGTCGCTCCCTTCCTTAAAACCCCCAATGTTGCCTTATTGACTTTAGGATAAATACAGACTCCTCAGCCTGACATTGAAAGCCCTTCCCCTCCTATAGGATTGTGGAGCTGGAAGGGACCTTAGAACTCACCAAATCCAACCCCTTCATTTTATGGATGAGGATCCGGTCTATTGGGTAGAGGACTAAACTCGGCGTCCGAAATATCTGGGTTCAAATGCTACTTCAGATACTCACTAGGTGTGTGTGTGTGTGACTCTGGGCAAGTCATTGCACCTTTGAAGTCCTGTTTCCCCATCTATAAAATGAAGGTATAAAACACAATCATCTCTGAGGTCTCTTAACTCCCTAAATGTCTGCTCCTATGAACCAAGGACCACAGAAGGTCACATAGGTAATAAAGGGCAAAACTAGGATTTGAACTCAGGTCTTCTGACTATAAGCTAGGGCTTTTTCCACTGTAACTCTATTTCCCTCTACTCACCCACCCAGACCACCGTGCACCGCTGGTTATCCTTCTGTGATTGTGTTCTTTTTCTCCAGCTATCTCTCAGAAGTATCTTGTTAACCTAGACCTAGCTTCTGGTCCTAGATGTAGAGTCACCATGTAATTACGCATGCATCACCAGACTTGGGATCTGAATTTGGAATCCTGGGCTGGGCCCAGGTGAGACAGCAGTCACAAAGTTTGGTCAGTAGACCCAAAGCAAAGCCTGGGGAATCTTCTCTGACGAAGAGCTACTCCAGCTGGAGAAAGAAAGAGCTGCTTCACTGGCTGAGGAGCTGGCGAATAGACACACTTGTATTCTGTAGGCAAAGTCAGGATCAGAGAAACAAGAAAAACAACAAAGCCAGCCTGGCTGAGTGAGAAGAGTCATTACAACAGGGCAGATGACATATCGGGGGCTGAGGTGAAAACCAATGTCTGTGTGGGGCAAACCATTCAGCTGGTGTCAATTCAATAAACATTTATTAAGTGCTTAATAAATGCCAGGCATTGGATAACACTGTGAAAAACATGCGTATATATGTATGAATTGTCTTCCCTGTTAGAATGCAAGCTCCCTGAGAGTAGGAATTGGTTCGTTCTTGGGTCGTTCTCAACTCTAGCCCAGTACCAGTACCTAGAACTTAGTAGGTAATTAGTTAATGCTTACTGATCGATTGATTCAATGTATGAATAAATGAAAGACAAAGCATTCATTAAGCACTGACTATGGGCCTAAAACTGTGCTAAGCACTTGGGTTACAAATGAAAAAGTAGAGATTATTGTCCTGAGTTTACAATCTAATAGTTACCAATGATGTCTTCTTGGCAAACCCGATGATCTTTTCTCAATCTTCATCCTTTTTGACCTCTCTGCAGACTTTGTCAACATTGCTCACCTTCTTCTTGAGACTCTCTTCTTTCTAGGTTTTTGGTACCCTCTCCCAGTTCTAGAATCTATCTGACCGATACACCTCCGTCTCCTTTTATGGATTCCCATCCAGGTCATACCCTCAGACCTAGGTGTTCCGAAGGGTTCTGACCTGTCCCAGCATAAAAGGCAGCCGAGAGGTCAAGAAGAATGAGGATTGAGAAGAGGCCTTTGGATTTATCATTGATAACTTTGGAGAGAGAGCAGTTTCAGTGGAACGAAGATGTTAGAAGTCAGATTGTAAAGGGTTAAGAAATGAGTTTGAGGAGAGAAATTGGAAGCACCTTTTATAGATGGTCTTTTCAGGTTTTCAAGTTTGGCCACAAATGGCAGAAGAGATATAGGATGATAATAAAAGTGGAAGGATCAAGTTTTTTGAGGATGGGGAAACATGGGAATGTTTGTAGGCAATAGGAAAGGAGCGCACAGACAGGGAAAGATTGAAGATGTGATTGACAGAGATGGGCAGTCTGTTGGAGGAGATGAGATAGAATGAGATCACTTGTGAAGGTAGAGGGGTTTGTCTCAGTAAAGAAGTATGACAAAGGGTTGAAGAAGGAGATAGTGGCAGAAGGCATCTGGGTAATATGAGGTGAGGAGGAGGGAGAAGGGAAGAGAGGAAACTCAAGGCGAATGGACTCATTTTTTCTGTAAAATTAGGAGGTAAGGTTTTTAGCTGAGAGGGCTGGGAGAGAAAGAGCCATGGGACACTTGAGAAGGATGGAAAAAGTTTAGAAGAGCCACTGTGGAGAGTGGGGATAGTGAGTTGATAAGGGAGGCATAAGAAGATTGCCTTGCAGTAGTGAGGGCCCAGTTGAGGTTATATAGAATAAATCTGTAGTAGATCCAGTCAGAGCAGTTGCATGATTTTCTCCAGCACAAGATGTAGAAGTGACAGAGGTGGATCCAAGTCTAAGGCTTGGCAGGGCCCAATTGTCAAGATGATAAGGAACTCAAGAGAAGAGGACAGTGTAGAGTTGAATTGATTCAACAAAGGGTGACCTTAAACAAGGGCTTACTTTACTCAACAAACTCCCCCGTGCTCAATAAACTTCCGGGGCTCCCTAATTCCTCCAGTATCAAACACAAAATCCTCTGTTTGGCGTTCAAAGCCCTTCAAAAACCTAGCCTCCATCCTACCTTTCCCGCCTTCTTATTACACCTTACACCCTACCTGGAGAACGCTGGTGTACGAGCAGTTCCTGGAACAAGACCTTCCACCTCTCAGCTTGCAGGCATTTTCCCTGGTTGTCCACTGTGCATGGAATTCTCTCCCTCCTCACCTCCACCTCATGGCTTCCTTCAAGTTCCAGCTAAAATCTCACCATTTTTAAAAGGAAGCTTTTCTCAATCCTTCTAAATTCTAGTGCCTTATCTCTATTGATTATTTCCTGTTTCTCTTAAACATGGCTTGTTTGTACATATTTCATTTCTTGTGGTCTTCCTGATTAGATTCTGAGATCCTCTAGGTAGGAGCTTTCTTTTGCCTTTCTTTGTAACCCCACTACTTAGCACAGTGCCTGGCACTGGCTTAATAATTATTGGCAGACTAATAGGAGAAGACTCCTGCTTTGGAGGGGGGGAGAGGTAGCTGGGGATGGAGTACACAGATAGGCAAATACAAAAATATTCAAATGACCCTGTGATATTGTTGTGGCTCTATGCCCACATCTCCTATGGAACTTACTGTCCGTATCTGACCAGGTATTCCACAGATACCCATCTAACATGCTTTCACAGTTCCCCTTGCCAAGGTGAGGATACTAGCAGAACAAATGGTAACCCTCTGGAATATAAGGTACTCCTCTTCTTGTATGTCATTCTTGCCTGACTAGATTACTAGTCATCCCTCACCCCCCACACTGGTTTTATGTCTCCCACCTCTGTGCATTTGCACAAGCAGTCCCGCCTGCCTGGACTGCACCCCCCTCCATCTCTGCCTCCCAGAATCCACCACTTCCTGCCTCCAGTGCTCAGCTCAGTATCACCTTCTCTTCTCTGGATCCCCCTTTCCCACTTGCTACTTATCTGTCCCTTGTCAGATGACCTTGAACTACACTAATCTATCTAGATAGCATGGATACACCATCATACTGTGGAAACAACGCTTGGATTTGGAGCCAAAGGATCTGGGTTTGAATCTAGGTTTGGGGACTTATAGATGTGTGACCTGGGCCGTATAATTTCATCTCTCTAGGCATCATTTTCCTCATTCTTGGACTAGATGTCCTCTGAGGTCCCTTCTAGCTGTCACATAGTAAGCACTTAATAAATGTCTGTTGAATTCAAACTGAATGGTGATACTGTTTTACAGGGTGGTTAAATCCTGGCCAACTGGTCCCATCCTATCTAATCTGCTCAACTTTAAAGAGAATCAGACAATAGGGTAGCATCTTGAGCCTCCCAGCCTCAAAGGGACAGGAGACTCAGGAGGAAGGGGGACATCTTGGAGCCAGACAAGGGGTTCACTAGTTCCCCAGGGTGTGCCCCCTTCCATCTTTGAGGCCTTTGTTGTCCAATTCAGTCCTCAGGGGGTCAGCTCAAAGGGTGTGGGAACCTAAGTTTTGACAGAAAAAACAAGGCATGAACACACATGAAACAACATCGAACAATACCAGGCAAAATCCAATTAAGTGCTAAATTGTGTGGTACAGGACTCTAAACCCTGAAAAAGTTCTGAAGGGGTTCCAAATGTTTTCTGAAATGGAATGATTAGTCTGGCTCTGCCACTAATTCACACTCACCAGCCGTGGATTCATTTCCATTCAATCTAACAAGCAGATATTGAGCACCTACTAAGTGCAAAGAATGGTGCTGAGGCTGGAAACTGCCCATACACATGCCAACAAGAAACATATTCTATTTTTCCTTTCTTGGTGGTTCTGTTTCCTTCTGGGTCATTTAAAGGAACT
Source organism: Vombatus ursinus (assembly GCF_900497805.2). Taxonomy (NCBI): domain Eukaryota; kingdom Metazoa; phylum Chordata; class Mammalia; order Diprotodontia; family Vombatidae; genus Vombatus; species Vombatus ursinus. The sequence continues at coordinate 5,995,474 of NW_020954603.1, read as the reverse complement.
GGGCTTGGTCATTGATAAGGTAGATCTTATTACCAAATGAATATATATGTATATATATATATGTATATGTATATTAAAGATGAATGGAGTGACCAAAGCTTCCTAGACAAGGCGGGACAGGACAGGATTTAACACTGAAGCTAAGCATAGATTTGGAAAGGTGGAAGAAAGGGCATTTGGCAGGAAGGATAGGAGACAAGCATTTTTTAAGTGCCTACTATGTGGCAGGCACTGGACAAAGGAGCATAGGTTTGGAGCTAGAAGAGACCTCAGAGGACATCCAGTCCAAGAATGAGGAAAATGATGCCTAGACAGATGAAATTATATGGCCCAAGTCACACATCTATAAATCCCCAAACCTAGATTCAAACCCAGATCTTTTGACTCCAAACTTGTGACTTCATTGACACGAGGACCTCCAAGACAAAGCACCTTCTGCTGCTTGAAGAGTGAGAGAGACCCATACACACATACAGTCGTTATGGGTCAGAGATAGGACTGTCATTTTGGCTCCAAGCCACTAAGACCAGGTACCTTCCTTGGCAGAAGGGGATCTGGTCATTTCCTTCTAGGACACTGAAAAACCAGCTGGACTACTCTAAGAGTGTGTCATCATTATCAACACATTTATTAAGCATTTAAGCTCAGGGCACTGTGGGGAAAAAAGGTTAAGACCTTTTGGAAATGAAGAAACGTCAGACCCTTCCTACCTTTTAGGAGGTTACAATGTCTGGCAGAGCTGATGCAAAGAGAAAATGAAGAAGACCAAAGAGCTTGTGTTGGCAAATAGCAAAAAGAGATTTGGGTAGCTAGGATGAGGTTTATTTCCCATCTGCCCTGGACCAACTACAGTAGAGACATTGGTAAACCAACCCTAGCTTCTCCTATGGGGATGTTTACATCCAGCTGTGCAGAAATCAAGGATCAATTGTATGACTCAAAGTCTTCTTGCCCCGAGTGTGGCCAGTAGCTAAGAGCTAGGTTTTGACCTCAAGTTCCCGGCTTTTTAAGTCTCCTCCAAGGCTATGAGTTGCAGGTGACGCTCTCTCATACGCCTTTTAGCTTTCCTGGTGGCGGAGTGGAGGGAGCCCACTGAACTTGGAGTCAGAGAATTCGAGTTGGAATCCCGACACACCTACTCTCTATCTTGGTTTCCTCATTTACGTGTCAGGTGCCGTGTAGATGTCAATTCTAAGAATGTATCATTGCTTCGGAGTCTCTCTCTCCTGACTCCTGCTTTCGAGAGTAGCCCCCAAGCGCTTGGGGCCGGGGTATAAGACAGGCTGGTGCAGCGGCATTGGCCGTAGGAGGGGGCTAGATTCCGAGTCCCGAGCCCGAGAAGGAGCCCGAGTTTCCCAGTCCCGGCTTGGCTCGTTCGGTAGGTGAACGGGGAGGCGGGTGACTGCACAACTCCCTGCCTGTCTCTAGACCTAGAGACAGGCAGGCTGCGGGTGCGGGGCGAGGGAGAACCAGGCGCGCTGGGACGCCCCCCCCCCCCCCGACCCCTGCTCAGCCCCAGGCTGGGGGGGGGGCGCTCCAGCCGCCTCACTACCCTTACCCCCCTCATCCCCGCCCCCGCGCACCTGTCCTGTCCTTTTCTTGAGGCTGGCGCTCTTGCCCACTGGGGGCTAGTCGGTATCCTCATCCCTCAATCCCCCTCCCCTCCGCGGGGTCCATCCGACCCCCCTCTCCCCCACCAGCCCTGCCCTTCAAGCACCCTCCAGCCCCCCTACCCCGACAGCGGAGGGGCCTAACAGGTGTCCTGGCATCGAGCCCCCTCCTCCCTTCCTCCCGGGTTGGTGGGGAGGGGGTCCCAGCGCTGCCAGTGGGGCGCCCCCCGCGGGTCTCTGGGCAGATGGGCTGCGCTGCCCTCCGCCCGGCAAATTGCCGAGATGGCGGGGGAGATGGAGGAGGTCCTTTCGCTTGAGCCCACTCCTCATTCCTAGGGGCGCATCCGTGAGCCCACTCCCCATTCCTGGGGAGGGCTGTGGGGTGTGAGGTCCTGGCACCTGTTCCCTAGTCTCTGCCCTGCCGGGGTCTTTACGCCCACTCTCTGGTTAGGGGGGGGCGGTTCTTCCGCCTGCTCTCTCTCCTGGGGCGGACAGGGGTCCTCGCGCCCAGGGAGGGGGGTGGGGGGGCTCGCTCTCGATCTCCGGTCCCCGGGATGGGGAGGCTCGCGCCCGTTCTCTGGTCCTGGCGGGGGGGGG